>NW_027398309.1:0-12265 GCF_003265705.2 Callorhinus ursinus
CAAATTCCAGCTTACTGCAGTGGACTTTTTGGGTAGAAGAGCCTTCCAAATGCCCACTCTGCTCCAATAAAGGAGCCTTCTTCTCCTTTGTTCTCTAGACTTGCTGATGGTTTTGCTGTAGCTTGTGTTTCCTGGATAGCAATACTCTGGTATTCCCAAATAAATCCGTCTTTTTTTAGGGGGGTTCTTTTTTTTAGTTTTTTGTTCAAGTAATTAACAATATAGTGTATTATTAGTTTTAGAGTTCAGTGATTCATCTGAATCAGTTGTATGCAACTGATGAGTTGCATACAACACCCGTGCTCATTCCATCACGTTCCCTCCTTCATGCCCACCACCCATTCACCCCATCTCCCCCCACCTCCCCTCCAGCAAACCTGTTTCTTTCCTATGCTTAAGAAGTCTCTTATGCTTTGTCTCCCTCTCTGGTTTCATCTTGTTTTATTCCTCCCAGGTTTTTGGGTTTTTTTTAACTAACCTGAATCATGCTGTATGTATTGTTCATGTGCTTTTTGGAAATGTTCTCAGCCTAGAACACTCCTTTTATCCATTCTGTATTCCACAGAAATAGATGTTTGGGTTGCTTCATTCTGCTCTTATAATTATTCCCACTTTTGTGCACAAACTTGGGTACAGGGGCTGAAATTTGAGGGGAACGGTGTTAATTTGAGCCCTTGGCAATCTGAGGTGAAGGCGTGTTGACTTGGCATTTAGCAGGTGGCAGGCCGTGCATGCTGACTCGGGCAGGAGGGCGGCTGGACCGTGAATTTGGGACCCACAGGCTGATGGCATCGTGTGTGACAGGGACGTGGCTGGTTTTGCTTTTAATTTTTGTTTTTCTGGGAAACTTGATCTCTCCCTCTATTCTAAACGAAAGCCTTGCTGGATAGAGTATTCTTGGCTGTAGATTTTTTCCTTTTAGCAGTGGGACTCTATCATGCCCCTTTCTTCTGGCCTGCAGAGTTTCTGCTGAAAAACCCACTGATAGCCGTATGGGGTTTCCTTTGTATGTACCTGCTTTCCTTTCTCTTGCTGCTTTTAAAATTCTCTCTTTCTCGCTACTTTTGGCCGTCTTATTTACTTTGTGTCTTGGTGCAGACCTCTTTGGGTTGCTTTTGTTAGGGGCTCTCTGTGCCTCCTGGATCTGGATTTCTCTTTCCTTCCCCAGATTCAGGAAGTTTTCAGCTATTATTTCTTCAGACAAATCTCCTGCCCCCTTTCCTCGCTCTTCTCCTTCTGGGATCCCTATCATGCGACTGTTAGGCCTGACAGCGTTGCTCAGTTCCCTGGGTCTATTTTCATTTTGCGTAGTTTTCCCCCCTCTCATCTGCTCAGCTTGATTGCTTTCCATGACTCTGTCCTCCAGGTGGCTGGTCCTTTCTTCTACTTCCTCTTGCTTGCTATTTATTCCAGATGGTCTATTTTTATTTCCATTTAGTAAATCCAATAGCTCTAACTGGTTCTTTTTTACATCTCCTAGCTCTTGGTGGAGGGTCTCAAGGAAGTCCTGCAGTCCTTCCTCAATTCCAGCGAGAATCTTTATGAGCGTTACTTTAAATTCGCTATCAGACATATTACTTATCTCCATTTCGCTTAGGTCTCCTGCTCTGATTTTGTCCTGTTCTTTGATTTGGGACACATTTCCTCTGTCTCCTCGTTCTGTCTCTTGCGTTGTCTGTTTTTCTGTGTTAGGAAAGTCAGCTACGTCTCCTGCACTTGAAAGTAGTGGCTCTATGAAGAAGAGGTCCTGCAGTGCAATGTCTGTTCCCCAGAACCTGGTGCTTCAGGGGTTGTCTCCTATGTGTGTTGTTCCAGGAGGTGTCCTACCGTTGTGGCTGGGATGTGTTTGCCTTCAGTCCTGTTGTCTGCGATGGCTCCCTGCCTGTTGTGGGCAGAGTCTGGTGCCCGTGGTGTTAGTGGGCTGCTCCGGGGCTGCCTCGGGCTTGAGTCGAGTCAGACCAGGCGTTTGCCAGAGATGCAGTAGCACCACACTGCAGGCACTGTCCCTGTGTCGTCCCCAAAGAAGCTTTTGGTGGTGGGTGGGGCCTGCAGTCAGACCAGCTGCCTGCCCTCAGCCCACTGCTGGGGTCACAGTCAGACGGGTGTGTGGTTATCTTCCCCTCTCCCTGGGGCAGGAATCACTCTGGAGTGGTGCTGACCTTGTCTGGGCCGCGCGCACACTGCCAGGCTTGTGGCACCGCTTTGACGGGATCTTGCCAAGAGCGATCAGAGAGGGTGGATCTGCTTCGCTGTGGCCTCTTCTCTATGCCGGCTGCGGAGAGTCTGTTCTGCCAGTTTTCGGGCTGCTTTTTGGGTTATTTATGCCAACGAGGGTGCTCTCTAGGCGGCCACGTGGCAAGAGGTGAGCCCAGGGACATCCTGCTCCGCCATCTTCCCAGCAGCCTCTGCCCAAATAAATGCGTCTTGTTGGCAAATTAACTGACAGGTGATTTTTTTGTTATGTTTTGTTTTTTAGTTTATTTATTTATTTGAGAGAGAGAGAGAGAGCACGAGCAGGGAGAGGGGCAGATGGATAGGAGATGCAGACTCCCCAGTGAGGGTGGGGCAAACTCCGCTGATCCCAGGACCATGAGATCATGACCTGAGGCAAAGTCATACGCTTACCTGACTGAGCCACCTCGGTGCCCCGACAGTTCGATTTTTAAGGTTCACAATGTCTTCACTTGGGAATGCAAAGTCCTGACACTTGTTACTCTTTAGATCTTGGTTTAGGAAGGAATCCAGGTTCCCTTTTGTGAAGCAGGGGCGTGGTGCTTCACTGTTCTCAAGAGCATAGGCCATGGAGTGAGGGACACCCGCTTTCACTCTGGCTCCAGCTCCCAGCCAGCTCTCTGACCTGGAGCAAGGACTGGCTCTCTGGGGGCTCAGTGTCCTCAGGTGTTTAGGGGAGATCATGGCCTCTGCCTCATATGGTGGCTGTAGGCTTGAGGTGAGCAGGACGGTACGAAGCCAAAGCCCACCCTGGCACATTTGAGGTGCTCTGGAAAGGTCCTGCTCAGGCTTGGTGCTGCCTGTAGGACACAGTCACAGCCCCGGACCTCAGGGAGGCTACAGGCTCTGGGCCAGAGAAAAGTGCACGGTGGGTCATTCACTGATGGTCAGTGCACTCATCTGGGGAACACACAGAGAGCAGACTCCCCTCTGGGCCAGGGATTCGCTGAGGGACAGGAGTTTAGCCCTGTCTGACAGGGTAGCTCTTCCCAGGAGCCCTCAGGGCTGAGGAGCTGAGGCAGAGGCTGAGGCAGACAAAAGCTATGCCCTGCCTCCCCTGGCAGCTCCTGTCAGGGAGGGAGAGCGAGCAGACAACGTTCCAGATCCAGGGTCAGACGCCGAATAAGGACCAATGGCAGACTGTGGGCCAGGGGCAGCCAGAGTCTGTGGAGTTCGGGGGCAGCCCTGGGGGAGTGGAAAGAACTCGGCTCTAGCCAGACCTGGCTCAGAGTGCTTGGTCCAGGTCCACCCTTATTTGCTCATGACCTGGGGCTATGGACCTTACCTTTTTGTATTTCCACATCCCCTCCTGCAGACCGAAGCTCCTGACACCATCAACCTCCTAGGCTGGCTGTGAGGATTAGGAAGAATTCATTTGATATCTGGTACAAACTGTCTAAGTGGAAGCTGCTTGTCTAGGTGGGAAAGAACAGTGAACTGGACACTCTTATGGATCTTCCATTCCACTTGGGAGATAACAACACTAGAGAAACACAGCAACTCTCCGTTAATACCAGCACAGTGTAAAAAAGTTGAAATTGGAGAAGAGACGCGAAAGGAGTGGTGTGGAGCACGTGTGATGTTGAACAACAATGTGTGACGGCTACCCTTTCCTACCATTATAAGGGACAGAAAAAGTAGTGGGGCTCGGCGGTTCGGCGGTATTGTATTCCTCTTTGTTGTACTATTAGGAGCCTTTTGTCAAGTAACCTGAAAACCCGCTAGCTTCGAGTGGGGCCTAGGACAGGAGAAAGTCCTCTGCTCCCGCACCTATTGGCCTCCAGCGGAGTCTCCTAATAACAGGTGGCTGGAGAACAAAAGCCAACCCCCTGTGGCCTGGATGACTGGCGGTCCTTCGCGGTCGTCGGCAACACCGTCCTGGTTTTATACTGATACACAAAAAACCATCACAGGTGGAGCAGCTGAAAGCACCACACATCATTGCCTCCCACTTCTGCACATTGAAAGACCTGGAAGGCTCATGTAGCATCTCTGCTGAACGACTCACAAACCCAAGTGAAAGCCTCAGCTGGGCTGGTGCTTGCTTAGCTAGAAGCTCTGGGATCATCCGCTTCGACTCATTCAGGCTGTTGGCGGGTCTAACTCCTGAAGGGTGGAGAACAAGGTCCCCATTTGCTTGCAGCTGTCAGCCAGGAGGAGCCGTACACTCCACCAGCCAACCCCTCATCTTCTTAGGAGCGCTGCTTGATCCTCACAGTCGTCATTGCATGGCACGTGCTTCTTGTGCTTTGAGTCTCTCTGACCTCCGCCTCCATTCCCTGGTAGGGGAAAGCCTTAAAAGGACTCCCCTGAGTGGGTCAGGCCCACCCACATTCTCTCTGTACCTCAGGGTCAACTGACTTGAGATTTTAATTAAATCAGCAAAATCCCACCAGAACAGTACTCATCCATGGTATTCATGTGTTTGATAGAAGAGAGGGGACTAGGGGAGGGCATGATTAGAATATTGCTGTCTTAGCCTGCTCAGGCTGCTTTAACAAGGTATGGTAGACTGGGTGGCTTCAACCACAGAAATATATTTCTCACTGTTCTGGAGGCTAGGAAGTCCAAAATTAAGGTCCTGGCAGCTTCAGTGTCAGGTGAGGGCTCTTTTCCTGGCTTGCAGGCAGCAATTGCTGCCATGGTCTGAATGTTTGTGTCCCCCACCACAAATTCGTATGTTGAAATCCTAAGCCCCCAATGTGATGGTACTTTGAGGAAGGGGCCTGTCTTTCTGGGCCCAGTGGCTGGGAAGGACTGTCCCTGGTTGATGCTTGGAATCAGGCAGGGAATCAGTACATGTTAGGAATGGCTACTCCTCTCTACATCGATCTCATGTACTTTGAGATGAGGCCCTTGGCCGATCTACATAAATAGGATTTTTGCCCTTCTAAAAGAGGCTCCGGGGGGTGCCTGGGTGGCTCACTTGGTTGAGCATCCAACTCTTGATTTCTGCTCAGGTCATGATTTCAGGGTCATGGGATCAAGCCCCGCATGGGGCTCCACCCTCAGGAGGGAGTCTGCTTGAGATTCTCTCTCTCCCTCTCCCTCTGCCCCTGCCCCCACTCATGGATATCTCTCTCTCTCTAATAAATAAATAAATCTTTTTAAAAAAATAAAAGAGGCTCCAGAGAGTTCCCTCATTCCTTCAGCTGTGTGAGGACATGGTGAAAAGACAGCTGTCTGTGAACCAGGAAGCAAGTTCTCACCACACACTGAATCTGCCAGTGCCTTGATCATGGACTTCCCAGCCTCCAGAACGGTGAGAAATACATTTCTGTTGTTTTCAAGTCACCCAGTTTATGGTGTTTTGTTATAGCTGCCCTAATAGACTAAGACAGCTGCCTTCTCGCTGTGTCCTCACATCGTGGAGAGAGAGACCAAGCTCTCTGGTTTCTTCCTATAAGGGCACTAGTCCCATCTTGGGGGCTCCACCCTCATGACCTCATCTAAACTTAATTACGTCCCAAGGGCCCCATTTCCAAATACCCTCACATTGAGGGTTAAGGCTTCAACATATGATTGGGGGGGGAAGGCACAAACATTTGGTCCATAATACTTGCCTACCACACAGGCCAAAAGTGGACAGCTGCTGCACTACAGTCCCACCTGGGACAGCCCTGAAGGACACTGGTGAAGGGTAAGCCTCCCAGAGGGTAGGTTTGAGCAGAGGTACAAGTGTATGGTCTTGCACAGGCTGTGTTCAAGTCATTGGCTGAATGGTCAGGGACTCTGAGGGTATGTGATTGAAAATTTGTGACAAGGAGGCTTGGGGAGGAAGTATGTGGATATACCCACCCAGATAGACATAGGATGTGAAGAGAAGTATATCGCATAGGTGATCAGCAAAGAATAGTCTTTCCGGTGCAGAAGTTAAATAATCGAATGAATAACATATCCATTATCTAGATATCAATCAGCCTCTTCGTACAGCATTTGTATCATCCCCAGGGGCTCAAGTGCAAAGTCGCCAAGGTGGAGGCGATGAAGATTATGCCAGAAGTCATGAATTCTAAGAAGCAGTATCTGCTGTATATCAGCAATCAACAGAATTTGATTTTTCTCCTACAGTCAGGATTCATGGGTCTTGAAATCCAGGGGTGGAAATGGAAGAGCCTCCTGTCACAGTTTATGCCTGAATTCTTCCCACCGTTACGACTTTAGGCTTTGCTAAACCAGAGGTCTTCATCCCAGAGGGAGACAAGCTTTCACTGAGGAACACACACCAGTGATGCCAGTGAAAGGGAACTGGGATGGCAAGCTAGCCATTTTGGTCCCCTCAGCCCTCTCTCTCCAGAGGCAAAGACGGGGATCCCATACTAGCTGGCAATCAAAGGGCATCTAGGTTCCTGCTACACAGGAGCTAAGGACGGGTACGCTCAATGTGTCTGGAGAGCTTCTTACTACTCTCGCATTTCATGCCTTGAGTTTGCAGAATATGGCAACAACCCATTTAAGGCAGGACATCAAATGGCCCAGACGCTTCAGCAATGAAGTCTTGAGTCATTCTACCAGGCAAAGCACCATGACCAGCTGAGGTGCTGTCTCATGGCAAAAGGAGTAAGAGGTAGGCAGTGAAAGGAAACAGTTCTAAGTTCCAGCTACAACCATGTGACCTGCTACAGAAACCAAGACTGTAATATCATCCAGCTTGGTAAATTAATAACATCCCCCTCCTCAGGTAAGAGAACAAAGAAACGAACAACAAACTACTTTCAAAGAAAATAGTTAAGGCTATAGCCCAGCTTTTACTGACAGAGAACCATAAAATTAAAAGGCTCCGCTGCCTTTTGTTCTTAGCCTTTTCTTGACTACAATTTTCTTGACTACAACATTTTAGGAGAGCTTCAGCAGTATCTCATTCCATCGTACAGCACAGAAAATTTGTCCTTGCTTCTCATTGTCCTTTGCAAGAACACAATTATTTGCTTTCCTGATGATTAACTTTCTTGAGATGGCAGCAGGATTCTATTTTTTCTACTATCTTCTCAAGTTGCTGAATTAAGACTCCTCTTTTAAACCTGAAAGTAAAGACAAATATAAGTAACCAGAAGCTATCTAAAGCATCTATGATGTGTAAGAGGTAGTAGTGGATACACAATAGAGCTTACAGTCTCCATAGGAAGAGAAAAATGCATCCTCTTGGAAAAATGCCAAGAGTATCAATTGAGGGCCCATGCCCACCCCAGACTATGGCAAGCATGGACATTCCATGGGCTTGGAAGAATGGGTAATACCCACCAAAATGCCTAGGGGAAAGAGCATGAACTATGTTTGAGGGCTGGGGTTTGAGGAAAGCAAGCCAGGGTTTGTTTGTGACCCTGTTCAGCATTGGACACAACTGTTAAAAAAAAAAAACAAAACTGGAGAGTTCTTAAAAAAAAAAAAGGAAAGAAAATGGAGAGTTCTTTTTTTACACCTACCTTGCAGCTTCCTTGATGGTAAATTCAACAAATTGCTTCTTGACTGCAAGAGGTCTTTGCACTTCTTCAGTCAAAGTGAAAATCCTTTCATACTGTGAAAATAGTTTTTAAAATTCAACATTTTTAAAAACATGAAGATGGTCTAGAACCCCATCTTAGTGCATCCACTCTGTCAGTAATCATTCCTCATGGGCTAGAGTGTTACGTAGTGTAAGGAAACCATTCTAAACACTAACCAAATAAAGTATACAATTTTAAGAGGTGTATTAGGAATATTGAGGCCAATTTAAGAGCAATCATCCCAAATTATGTAAAAACCCAATTTGGCCAAAGGAGGAGTTCAAGAGGAGTGTTAAACCTATTCTAAATCATGGAATGAGAGAGACTTCCCATGGTTTTATTCGGAGCCATTCTTTCACTACTTACTTCATCCAAACTTCCGAACTTCCTTCATTAATTGATATTTTATATCATCATTAATTTTCTTTGCCATAGCAAGACTTATTTGCAATGCATTTGGCACAGCTCCTGTTGGAGATGTTGCTGGGCCTTTTGGGTCCCCTGCAGAGGCACTACACTTTTTGGTTCCTCCTCCAAGTGAATTACTACCAGGTTTGCGAATCAGGCCATCTTTAGCGAAGTCATCAGCAGGTGGAATACCAGCTCCTGCCCTATTCATAACTTCTGGCGCAGCAGCTTTTGGCAAGAAGCCATCAGGTGGGGTCAATGATTTGGGACTCCGTCACCAAAAATCCCAGTCAGTACATGATCTTCCTCATTTGTCTTTTCTGTTGCAGAAAGGTGAATTTCCTTTTACTCCAAGTCCAACACCTCTGCTTCCTATACGCAACCTCCTCTGTGCCAAGCACCTTGCCAAATGCCGGAAGATTGGCGGGGAACCAGACAGACAGAAACAATCCCTACCCTTATGGAACTTACATCCTCATGGGGGAGGCAGACGGTACATGTAAAAAATGCAAAGGGATTAACACAGTTTGTATTTGTGTTAGGAAGGAAGTCAGCAGGGATGTGAGCAAGAGCAGGAGGGGAAGCCTCCATGAGGCGTGGTCGGGCAGGGCCCCCTGAGGAGGTGAGCCCTGGGCAGAGCCAGGAACAGGAGACGGAGGTGGCCTGTGCACACGCAGAGGAGGAGGTCCAGCTGCCGGGAGGGCCGTGCAGGGCCCCCAGGAGGTGACGAGCGGGGCTGTGGAGCAAAGGACAGAGGCAGAGAGAGCAATCAGGACACAGAGAGGACGCATGTTGGAAACGATGACAGGGTCAGGTCGTGCAGGGCATGGAGACCAGCATCGGGAGCTCAGATTGTTCTGAGTGCTGGGGGGGTTGATGCTGGACATGGCACGATCTGGTTTCTGTGTGGACATGGTCACTCTGGCCGCAGGACAGTGAATGGGTTAGACAGGACCAAGAATGGGAAGTGGAGCGGGGCGGGGGGGCGCCTGGGTGACTCAGTGGGTTAAGCATCTGCCTTCGGTTCAAGTCATGATCCCGGGGTCCTGGGATCAAGCCCCATGTTGGGCTCCCTGCTCAGTGGGGAGCCTGCTTTTCCCTCTCCCTCTCCCTCTGCCCCTCCTCCTGCTTGTGCTCTCTCTCTCTCTCTCCATCAAATAAATAAATAAAATCTTAAAAAATAAAAGAATGGGAAGCAGGAAAATCAGATGAGAAGCTGCTGTAGTAGCTTGGGGACAGATGGTGGCAGCATAGACTAGAGGGAAGGAGACAAAGAAGCAATACAGGAATTCTATTGGGTGTCAGGTTGCCTGGACTTGCTAAGGGATGGAAGTGAGAGAAGAATAGAAGAATAACAAGAGGAATCATGAGTGAATCTAAGTGTTTTGGCCTGAAGCACTGAAAAAATAATAGTACAGGTGTCGGCAGGTTGTTAGGCCACTGCTCACAAGGGTCCCAAGTGTGGTCAAACTCTCCTGATGCTGGTTCAGTGACCTCAGATTGGTGCTTGAACTAAGCCATGGTTGGGACTATTTACACTATGGATAGATACAAATCTAAATATTGGGGCTTCTAGACCCTCCCACGGCTCCCATACCTGTGGGCAGCAGGTTGTTACACCTCTAAGAATGTTCCACCGATGGATGGTGTTATTAGCTGAGACGGAGAAGGCTGAGAGTAGAGCATTTTTGGAGAGGGGGAGGGTCAGGAGTTCATGTAGAACCAGTTGCATTTTAGATATGTAGTAGACACTGACTGGTGATGCCATGTAAGCAATTGTATATATGAGACCGGAGTTCAGGAGCAAATTGTAGTCTAAAGGTACAAAGGTGAGAGTTCTTGTAGTGCGAATCCTATTTAAACCCTAAGACTGTGTGAAATCACCTAAGGAGGTAGTGGGTTGAAGTGAGAAGGGCCCAATATCCAGCTTTGGGCCCCTAAAATATTAGAGTTGGGAAAGAAGAAGGAAAAATGAGAAAGGGCAGTAGGAAAAGGAGTCACTCATCAGAGGATAAGGAATCTAGGAGAATGTGGTGTCTGGAAACCCAAGAAGTTTTCCATAGAACAGGAAGCAAACAAACATATCCCATGTTGCCACCACTGGTGAACTTGACCCTCATGGCTTCATTGGACTATTGGGAGGAGAAGCCAGACTGCACTGGGTTAGAGCATGAACACGATGTGAAGACAGGCAGAACATGAGCAGACCCATCCTGTTGTTGAGCCCATCATCTTCTTCTGCCTCAGGAACTGCTTATTCTAACTCTTATACCACTCCAAATGGTTGGACCTAACAGAGAGACTTGCCTCCCCCACTTGCAAACATGCTCATATCTGTCCATCCCTCAAGAACATAACTATAAACTTCCTCTGACATGGCTGAGCCCTAAAGATGGGGTTCCCACACTCCCCTCCCGTTTGCTTAACCACAGTGATGTACTCTGCCTTCTCTTAGTTGATGAGTGGCTGCTGGGCTTTCCAGGATGCTTCATTTGCTTTTGATGCCCTGCTGCAAACTGATCTCCTTCATCATTCTTGGTTTGCTGAAAAACATCAGTGAACATATTCCATTAAAGACAAAATCCAATCATTGGAAAATCGCACTCTTCATATACCCATACAGCCGTGTGTTTATATTGTTAGAGAAGTTTTAATCATCAGCCCAAGATTTACACTCACCCAGCCCACACCGTGTTTTCAGAAAATGCAATCCAATTTTAATTGAACCTAAGTGAAATAAGGAGAAGGTAAAATACAAGGTGTGGGTCCAAAACCAAACATGGGACAGCCATGGCTGCTAGTAATGCTGGAGAATGGGTGACTCTCATCAATCAAAATGAGACACACATGATTATCTCTTTGGTGAAGTACACACCATGTTGCTTCACATTTTGTTAGGGAGAAAAAAAGAAAATACCTTTTTTTGTCCTTTGTGCTTTAAATCTATTAACAAACACTGATTAACACTCCATTAAATGATACACGTAGATGGTAAGAGGTAGAATCGATTGAAAATGTACATCTCCCCATCCCAAACTTTATGGAGAATCAAATCTGTCATCCTTGGAGCTGGATGGGTGTAGGGAATGCTTTTCAGTGTTGGTGGTGGACCAAACATGAAATCAAGGGTGTAATTCATTAAGTACTTTTTAATTCATTAACTAACTTTTTATCAAAGGATAACCCGAGAATATGCCCCTGCCCTACCTGAATACAGTTGAGATAAAAATATTTTCCCAAGGGGGCAGAGCAAGATGGCAGAGGAGTAGGAGACCTGGATTTCGTCTGGTCTCAGGAATTCAGCTGGATAGGGATCAAACCATTCTCAACACCTACGAACTCAACAGGAGATCGAAGAGGAGAGTAGCAACAACTCTCTGAACAGAGAAGCGACCACTTACTCGAAGGTAGGACGTGCGGAGAAGTGAATCCGAGGCGATATTTGGGAGGATAGATGGCGGGGGAGGGGGCCTCCGTCCGCCGCTTCTGGCAAGTGATAGAGCCGCGGAGGACAAAATCGGAACTTTTAGAAGTCGGCTCCCCTGAGGGACGCCACTCCAGGCTAAGCGGGGGGTGGAACCCTCGCGGGACAGTGTGGTCTCAGGACCCTCGGGGTCACAGAAAGACCGGGGATGCCTGAGTGCGGCAGAGCTCCCAGGTATCGGAGCGGGGAAGCCAGCTGCAGAGACGGAGCCGAGGTGCGGGCTCTCAGCTTGGGGTTGCCATAAACTGTGATCGGCGACAGTCGGGCCACTGCTCCTCCAGCAGGGACTCAACAAGTGGCAGAGCCGGGGAGACTCCCCTTCCTCCCCCGGGAAGAGCGGTGCAGGAGCACACCGCAGGGATCTGCTGGGTTTGGAGACTCCACACGGGGTCGGGTGCCAGAGATGGAAATGCTCGGTCACAGGCTGGGTGAGCACGGAGTGCAGCCGGAGACCGGGGAGACGGGACTGACTGCTTTTATCTGGGGACAAACTGAGGAGCGGGGCCCCGAGTTCTCAGCTCCTCCCTGGCGGAGACTGGGAGGCCGCCATTTCCACTCTCGTCCTCCAACGCTGTGCCGAGAGCTTGCAGGGAACAAAAGCTCCTGAGAGCAAACCCGAGCAGCTTGCTTAGCCCAGACTCACAAGGGCGGGGCAATT
>NW_027398310.1:0-12264 GCF_003265705.2 Callorhinus ursinus
AAAGGCCCAGGCCCCAGGCCTGCTGGCTTCAGGGGCAGCACAGTGCTTGGCTTACGTGGGTGCAGAGGGGCCTGGAGAGGGGCAAGGTGGGGAGGGAAGAGGAAAGAGCAGGTCTGAGACAGGGGACCCGGCACCCCGCGGGCCAGAGGGCTCTCTGGAAGCTGGAGCAGGGCAGGCTCGGGGCAGGACGGCGGGCCTCAGATCCCGAAGGGCGCCGCAGGCCCCGTTGCGAGCAGCACAGCGACATGTCCGGAGTGCACAGCGCTTTATAAAGGCCTCGGGGAAGGACAGGGCTCCTTTGGAACCCATCTTGTCTGCCGCCTCGGTCGGACACAGCCGCTCCGGCCTGCATCGCTGGCCCAGGCCCAAAGGATTCATGTCCCAAAAGGGTGACGGGGGGAGACAGGGAGTCAGCAAGCTAGGACCAGGGCGCCCCAGCTTCCTCATCTTGAGCTGCTCTGACCCAGCAGGCCATGCGGCTCCTTTCTTGAATCCCCTCTTCCCCTGGCTTCCAGGACAGCACACCCTCCTGGTTTCCCTCCTGCCACCACCACTTCTCCGACTCTCTTTCCGCCTCACCTCTAAATAGTGGAGGGGACCAGAGTCTGTCTCCTTCTCCACCTGTGCCTCCTCCCTACATGCCTCCGATGACCCCAATCTGAGTTTTCAGCCCTGACCCTTCTTGTTGTCTTGGTCAGCTCAGACTGCTAAAACAAAATGCCATAGATCTGGGTGGAGTAGGGGTGGTGTCTGGCCGGCAAGCATTTATTTCTCACAGCTCTGGAGCCCAAAGTCCAGGGTCAGGGCGCCAGCACGATCCGGTTTTCGGTAAGCGCCATATCCCTTGTTTGCAGATGCCTGCCTTCTTCTGTCCTTACACGGCCTATCCTTGGTGTGTGGGGCACTCAGAGAGAAGGAGAGAGAGAGTGGAGAAGAAAATAAAATCCTATTAAATGTTGCCTACGAAAGACCACTTTAAACATAAAGACATAAATAAGTTGAAAAGGAGTGAATGAAGACAAAAGATATGCCATAGAGACAGTGAGCATAAGAAGGCTAGTATGGCTATTTTATTTCCCAGTTTTATTGAGATACAATCAACATATCATCCAGCATTGGAATATCAGGTAAAATAGACTTCACAACAAAGATCATTACTAGAGATAAACAGAGACATTTCATCATGAGAAAAGGACCAATTCATGTGGACATAACCACAAATGTGTATCCATCTAACAGAGCCTCAAAATACATGAAGCGAAAATGGACAGAATTAAAGGGGAAAAGAGACAATTTCCCAGTCACCATAGGAGAGATTAACAGCCTCTCTCAGCAGTGATAGAAAAACTAGAGAAAAATCCGGAAAAGACACGGAAGAAGGGACGGGTGGGTACCAACTATCTTGATGGAGTCGACATTTGTAGGACGACCCACCCAACGACGATAGGATACCCGTAGTCTTCAAGTGCACGACTTGTACTGTGCACGACATGTGTTGTGCAGGACAATGCACAATACAAGGCTGACCACACTGCTGTGTGAGCTTTCAGTCTCAATCAATGTAAAGAGTTCAAAATCATATCGAATGTATTCTCTGATCGCGACAGACTTAAGTTCCAAATCCCTATACCCGTAAGATTTCACACAAACTCCAAATACCTGGAAATTAAACAACGCATTTCAATGGATGGGTCAAAACCCAAACAGGGGAAAGTAGAAGTATTTTTAATTGAATAACAACACTACCACAAATATGCAGGAGGCAGTTAAGCAGTGTTGGGTGGGACGTTGACAGCATTAAATGCTTCAATGAGAAACGAAGAAAGATCTAAAAGCAAGGACTCGGGGTTTCAACCTAAGAAAGTAGGAAAAGCAAAGCAAAGAACGAAACCCAGAGTCAGACGTCCCTGGGCTCTCAGGGAGCTCACAGTCCCTCTGGTTTTTGCCCAGGGGAGGGGGATTCCAGCTAAGGGGCCTTTGCAGGCTCTTGGGAACCTGGGCCGCCTTAATTCCATTAGCAGTCCTGGTCGGGGGCTACAAGGGCGTGGGACCCCGGAAGCCCGCCCCATTCGCCGCATCAGGGTCGTGACCCCGCGGCCCGCGCCCTCCCCCCGCTTCCGCGCCCCCCCGCGGCGGTTGGCTGGACCCCCGCGGCCTGCGGCAGCAGCTCCCAGGTTCCCGGGCAGGCGGCGCCATGCGGCCCGGGCCCGCGCTCCTCCTCTTCCTGAGTCTGGGCCTGGGCCTGGATCGCGGCCTCCTCCCGCAGCCGCCGGCCCCTCGCAGGGCCCGGGCTGCCGTCCTCGTCTCCTGGGCGCCCGGCGCGCCCGCGTCCGGACCCCGCAGCTCGGCTCTCGCCTCGGCCCGCCGCCCCCCGCCTGCCGCCCGGACCGGGGGCCCGGCGCAGGGAGACGCGGCCGCGCCGCGCGGCTGGAGGGGCGGCCCGGGCGTCGGGGAGCCGGCCGGCAGCGCCCGCCTCCAACTGCGGCCCCGCGCGGCCCCTGGCGGCGGCGTGGTCCTGCGCGGCGGCGGCCGCCTCTGCCTGCCCCGCGGCCCCGCGCGCCCGTTCTGCGTCCTGCTGCGCGTCGTGCTGCGCGCCCGCCTGGCCGCCGCGCCCAGGCCCGTGGACCTGCGGCTGTCCGCGCGCCACGGCCGCCTGTCCCTGCTGTGGCGCACCCCGCTGCCGCGCGCGCTCGGGCGCCCGGAGTGGACCTTCCGGCTCGTGCGGGTCCCGCCCGCCAACCTGCGGCGCCCCCGCCGCGCCGCCTCCGACCTGCCCGCGGATGGCCCTCGCCCCTACGCGGGCTTCGTGGCCCAAACCAAGTGTCCCACGGACGGGCCCACGCCTGTGGTTTTGGAAGCTGTCAACTCGGACGGTCCTCAAGCCATCGAGTCTTCGGTGTCCTGCCAAGTATCCGATGAGGCGACCTGTGAGGTGACCATGGTAAAGATCAATAGGAACAAAGATGGTGTTCCCGTGGTGTTGACCAGGAAGATGGAGGATACCTTCAATGCAAGCTTTTCGTTTAACTGCAAGAACGCATCCTTAGTTGTTCCACAGTGGCAAGTCTTTTCCGTGCCCTCCATAAATGCTGTGCCGGACTGGAATGCACCTTTGGATAGACCAAATGTCCATTTAGGGGAAACTCCAGCAATTGTGTATATCCCCCCAAATTCTTTATCTTGGGGCGTGTATGTGTTTAGATTTACAGTCAAAATCTTCAAAGGAAAAAAAAAGACACTTAAGGCACGAGGCTCAGATGTCATCTACGTCACCATCGTTAGAAGTGACCTAAAGGCAGTTATTCCTGGGGGTCCCAACATAACAGTTAATTTCACAGGTAGGCTGGTTCTGGATGGAACGAATTCCTCGGATCCAGAGTCAGACAACCCTTCAGAGGGACTCCTTTTCTCCTGGTACTGTACCACAGATCCAAAAAACTACCAGGGAGCTAAGATTACAGTGATGAGCAACAGCGTCTGTCACCCGAAGCAAACTGATCTGAGCTGGAGATGGGCCCCTGGCCCTGTCCTAACACTTTCACCAGGAATACTTAAAGGTGGAGGTGTGTATTTTTTCAGAATGGTGATCCGGAAGGGAAGTAGGACAGCATATATTGATAAAATGGTACACGTGCTCAAAGGACCACCCCCCGCAGCAAACCTTTCCTGTATTGAAAATTGTGGTGCCGTTTTGGTCATTTCAGACAGATTTTCTTTGTTTCTAAATTGCACAAACTGTTCAGCGAGGCAGGATGTCTATAAATGGTCGATTCTGTCCTCTTCAGGTGATGAGATAACATTTGATTGGGTGAAACACACCACAACAGGGAGGAATGGTGCTTCTTTGTCTATAAAAGCTTTTGCTTTTACGGATTTTCCTGAAGCTGAGTTTTGGATGTCTGTGCATCTAGCAACTTGGAGTGGGGAGACCTTGGACTTGAGGCACCCCTTGATTATTAACTATGTCCCTCAAATCGGAGAGTGCACCATTAATCCAGATAAAGGAGTTGCATTTTTTACCAGGTTTGTCATCCGGTGTGATAATTTTAAGGACAAGAACATCCCTCTTACATACAAAATGGTAGTCTCTGATTTGTATGGTTTTGGTCAGATCAGTTCTGTAAAAGAGAACCCCTTGGGGGCCATCCTGTATTTGGGGAGTGAGTCCACATCGCCCCCTTCCTTTCTCCCTGTCGGCGTGTTGGCCAGTCGTTACGCCGTGAAGATCCACGTTCAGGTGTATGACGCTCTAGGCGCTTTTTCTCAGGTGACTTTGCACGCGACTGTACATGCTCCAACAGACAAAATCTCAGGGAAGGATGTGCTCGATCGCTTATTCAACTTCACCATGGGACCAAATTCATCGCTATCTACTTTGCTTGACAACCAGGAATTTCTACCTGCAGGTTATTTAATATATATAGCAGCTTCTGTTTTGAATAACATGAAACCTGAATTAACTTTGCACGCTGAGAGAACCAGACTCCGGGAATACCTTGTCAACCAGACTTTCGTTCTTCCCAATAGCACTTTGGTGGAAGTCAGCCAGGTAGTCATGAGTGTTACTAAATTGACCCAGACGACCTCTGGATTCACTCGAATGGCTCAGAAACTCGCCACAGTGAGGATCTGGCAAGCAAATCGAGCCCTCCAACAGTCTCGACAGAAAGATCCACAGTTTTACTCTGAACAAATAGAAATCGTGAGCACTGGGATATTAACAACTTTGTCTAATATCTTTAAACTGACCGTTAGCTACGAAGTGGTTGATGAGCCTTTCTACGAGTTGGAATTACTAGCAGACACGATACTGGAGGGTAAAGTGCCAGGGAATGAGACCACTGCGATGACATCCTCCAGCTTTAACGTGTACGTCAGGAAAGCTGAAAAGTGGGACGTGACTGACGTCTTCAGCAATGAGAAAAGCAGTCGAAATTATTTTCGTCTGACGCTAAACGTGAGCAGTATTCCAAGTTTGCCCCCAAATGCCCCGATTTCCACCATGTTTTGTGAATTTGCAGATGATCCCTTTCCTTG
The DNA here is from genome assembly GCF_003265705.2 of Callorhinus ursinus. Lineage (NCBI taxonomy): Eukaryota > Metazoa > Chordata > Mammalia > Carnivora > Otariidae > Callorhinus > Callorhinus ursinus. The sequence continues at coordinate 5,038 of NW_027398310.1, forward strand.
GATGAATGATCAGGAAAGCTGTTCTGCAGAGGTGGTTGGATTCAGAATGACAGGAAGCACACCTAACGGCGATGTGATCGAGATCATGCCTGATGTAGCCGAAGTGTACATCGCCAGAAAAAACTTGAGCTTTGCGGCTTTTAATCTCACAGTGGGACCCGAGAATGAGCCCGAGGGAGCTGAGGAGTCTTTCTCAATGACGACAGGGGAGTTTAGGTTTGAGGTGGACAGCAGTGTAGTGAAGGAGTTGCTGGTCCACATTGTGACCGAAGTGACCGTGTTGTTCACGGTTTTGGTATACGCCGGCAGTGAAATGACCCCCACTGCTCTGGTCGCCACCTTCCTCGTGCCCCATGACATCCCTCCCATGGCCAACCAGAGTGACCTGTTTGACTCGGCCTGTACAGTTAGGGAGGCCCGCGTGGTTTGCCTTCCAGCATCCCTGCTGCAAGTCATAGCTCAGCGAAGTGGCTCGTCTGAGTGCACCTTGATCATAGTTCTGCAGGCACCCCGTTTTGTCAAGAAAGCCAGTGAAAAGCTGGTGAGAATAGCTCTTTTCAGCGCTCACTGCCTAGACATGTATGGGATCCAGAGCGATTGGAGAGAAGATACCTGTGTTCTCGGAGAGAAGACCACCTGGCGTAGAGTGCACTGTATCTGCGCAAACACAAGGAGGGCCCGGCGGCAGCTGGACCTAATAAAACAAGCCAGCACCCACCTGCAAACCCATTTTCTGACGGCCAAGGTGATTGTGGTCCCTAATCCTGTAGATCTACGGTTGGAGGTCATCAAGAACATTACCCAAAACCCTGTGACGCTCTTCACCGTACTTTTCATTATGCTCACGTACATAATCCTAGCTTTCTGGGCCTTGCTGAGAGATGACGTGGATCAGTATCTTCGGCTACATGTGGTCATTCTACTTGATAACGATCCTTATGATAAGGTGTGTTACCTCGTCACTATTTTTACAGGAAGTCGTGGTGGGGCTGGGACCAGGGCCGATGTCTTCATCCAACTTAGGGGGACGGACGGTGCCAGTGATGTGCATTGTCTGAGCCATCCTTATTTTAAAACCCTCTACCGGGGAAGCATCTACACTTTTCTCCTAACGGCGAAAAGTGACTTGGGGGACATCCATTCCATTCGTGTGTGGCACAACAATGAGGGCAAAGCCCCCAGTTGGTATTTAAGCAGAATCAAAGTGGAAAATCTGTTCAGCAGACGCATCTGGCTGTTTTTATGCCGGGAATGGCTTTCTGTTGACACCTCTTTGGACAGAACATTTCATGTTACGGACCCAGACAAGCCTATAAACAGAATGGACTATTTCCTGATAGATTCGACTTACAAGCTGGGGAGAAATCACATGTGGTTCTCTATTTTCTCCGGTGTCATTGGTAGGCCCTTCACTAGGCTTCAGAGACTGTCCTGCTGTTTGGCAATGCTGATGGCCTCCCTTCTGTGTAATATTATGTTCTTTAATCTCGACAGACCAGAAGAAACAGAGTCAGAAGAGGGAAGGTACATCAGGTCAATGATGATAGGACTGGAAAGTGTCTTAATTACAATCCCTGTGCAATTATTGATCTCTTTTCTGTTCACCTACTCCCAGAAGGAACCTCGTGTGACTCTAGAAAAGGTATCTCCCCAGAAGCATTCCTTGGTGCCAGAAAATGGACACTGGGAGGAATATGTTGAAAAGTGGCATGCTCGTGAAACTGTGTGTGCATCCACCAAGAAGGCTTCGAAGCTTCCATCTGTGAAAAGCACTAGACTTCACAAGGCTTCTGCCGAGATACCCTCCGTGGCCCAGCCTATGCGGAAGAAAGGAGAGCGCAAGCTCTCACACACCCAGGGAAAAAATATAAATGCCAGTAACACAAACACAAAAAACAATCAAGATGTTGCTTCTAGAGAGCCACCTTCCCAAGTGGCTCCTATAGAACTCAAGAAGAGCAGGATCGTTTTGCCTTCATGTTGCATTTATATAGCGTGGTTCTTGGTTTTCGTCACGTCCAGTATATCTTCATTCTTCATCGTATTTTACGGGCTGACCTATGGTTATGAAAAGTCACTAGAATGGCTCTTTGCTTCATTTTGTTCATTCTGTCTGTCCATTTTTCTGGTGCAGCCATCTAAAATTATACTCCTGTCAGGCCTCAGAACAAGTAGGCCCAAATATTGTAAAAACCTTCCATGGGCAGGCAGGTACTGCTATACCGAGATCGAGCTGCGAAGCAAGTTGAGCCCAGAAGAAATGCAAGAGCGACACGAGCAGATCGTGCAGCTCCGAAGATCGAGGATGTACCAGCCCCTCACCGAAGATGAAATCCTAATATTCAAAAGAAAGAAGACAATCAAGAGAAGGGCTTTGCTGTTCCTGTGTTACATTCTGACCCACTTCATCTTTCTAGCCCTCCTGTCGAGCCTCGTCGCCCTCCTGCGCCACACGGACAGCTTTTACTATAATCAGTTTATTCGCAGTCAGTTCTCTGTGGATCTCGGCTCGGTGACCAAGCTGGCGGACATCTACAGGTGGCTGAACAGCGTGCTGGTGCCTCTGCTCCACAATGACCCGAATCCAACGTTTCTTCCCGACAGCTCCTCTAAAATCCTGGGTCTTCCCCTGCTGAGGCAGGTGAGGGCAAAACCTGGCGATAAAGCCTGCCTGCCTGCCAACAACTTTGCGCAAACCAGCATGGAAGGAGAAGTCCGTTGTCATCCCAACTATGGCACTGACCCGGAAGACACGAGAAACTACTCTAGCCTTTGGACCAAACTTGCGAAGAGGTCCGAGGACAAGCATGCCAACGGGTTTACTTACAAGCCTCCGGAGAAGACATGGGGCTATTTCTCCCACGGACTCTTACACACCTACGGGTCAGGAGGCTATGCATTCTATTTTTTCCCAGAACAGCAGCAGTTTAATTCCACCGTGAGGCTCAGGGAACTCCAGAGCAGCGGCTGGCTTGACGAGAAGACGTGGGCCGTCATTCTGGAGCTGACCACCTTCAATCCAGACGTCAGTCTGTTCTGTAGCGTTTCTGTCATTTTCGAGGCGTCTCAGTTGGGAGTTGTGAACACGAGTATATCCGTGCACTCCTTCTCGGTTGCTGATTTCGACAGGGAAACTTCAGCGGAAGTCTACTTGTATGTGGCCATTCTCATTTTTGTTTTAGCCTACATCGTCGATGAGGGCTATATCATCACGCAAGAAAGGGCCTCCTACGTGAGAAGTGTGTATAATCTGCTCAACTTGGCTTTAAAATGCATATTTGCCGTGCTGATTGTGCTCTTCTTCAGGAGGCACTTCTTGGCCACGGGCATAATTCGGTTTTACCTGTCGAACCCTGCAGATTTCATTCCCTTTCACGCAGTTTCTCAAGTAGATCACGTCATGAGGGTCATTTTGGGTTTCCTGTTATTTCTGACCATTTTGAAGACGCTCAGGTATTCCAGATTCTTTTATGATGTGCGCCTGGCTCAGAGGGCCATTCAGGCCGCCCTTCCCGGCATCTGCCACATGGCGCTGGTGGTGTCCGTGTACTTCTTTGTGTACGTGGCCTTCGGCTACCTGGTGTTCGGTCAACACGAGTGGAACTACAGTAACCTGATTCACGCCACGCAGACGATATTCTCCTATTGCGTTTCAGCCTTTCAGAACACCGAGTTCTCCAACAACAGGGTTCTGGGGGTCCTATTCCTCTCATCGTTCATGCTGGTGATGATCTGCATATTGATCAACTTATTTCAGGCAGTGATTTTGTCTGCCTATGAGGAAATGAAGCAGCCCGTGTATGAGGAACCATCAGAGGAAGCGGAAGCAGTGACCTATCTGTGTCGCAAGCTAAGAGCTATGTTTAGGTTTCTGACCTTCCAACCCAGGGACAAAGATGAACCAGAGTTCTTTGTCAACATGCTGTATGGGCAGCCGGAGAAGAACAGCCGCCGGTATCTGGGGCTGAAGACCAGAAACGTCAATGGGAAGAAGATGGTTTATCTTGTTGTGTGATCAGTGACAGGGTCAAGAACCATAGGCAAGAGTCCCCCCAGATGCTCATTCTGTGGGTATAAGGAATGTTCAATGGCTCAGTAGTGCTCTCTACCCGTGTCCTGGAACACGCACACCCCACATTCGGAGGTATCTCCACCTTTGGCCTCTACTCTTGAGTGTTGGGGTAAAGGGCAGGTCTGCAGCATGGGAACCCAGGGCTGATTTCCCTCTAGAGGGAACTTAGTGTCTTTGGAGCCCACAGCAGTTTACAGTGTTAGAGACCCAGATTTGGTGGAGAGAGAGCTAAAGAGCCCCCACTCCACCTCTCCAGGGCAGAGCATTCTCCTGCTGTGACTGTGTCCCTGGGGCTGGGAGCCAAGAGCTTGTGGCTCCCTCAGTCCCTCTGGGAGTTCCCTTTGCAGACCAGGGCTGGGGCACACCCCTAGCCGCCCCCTCCCCAGCCCCAGACCCCACAATCCAGCTGGGCCAGGGCTTGTAGGGACAGTGGTGAGTTTGGTATCTGTCCTCCTGCTTTTGAATTCAGGGATGGGACCTGAGGGTCAGAAGTCTGAGCTTCCCATCTACTCCTTTGGGCTACTGCCAGTTAAAGTTAAATGTGAAATTTAATAACATTTTCCGGCCATTAGACATGAATTTTGTTCAACAACAAAAAGGTGTGTGTGTGTGTGTGTGTGTGTGTGTGTGTGTGTGTGTGTGTGTATGTTTTGGGGGGGGAGTGGGTTCACACTGAAAGATAGTGAATGTTCTATATATTGACTGTAACAATATATCCATCCAGGGCTTGGGCTTTGGGTTATTCACAGCATGGTGGATTATTTGTAATAATAAAGAAAATGTGGTTTATTGTTAAAGAGCCATATGGGCTCGTAACTCTTATAGTTCTGCTCAGAAGCATGTTCATTTACGTAGATGCCACTTTAAGCTTTGTCAGAATTAAATGTGAGATTTCTCCTGCGAGACTTGCTGTGATTTCTGGGCGAGGGGCATGTATACAGACGGCGATGTGGAAGGCTCCAGCCTTCCAAATCGACGGCCAGTGAAGGGGGACAACGCAATCCGGTGGGTGACAAAGTCGTCCCAAGGCCTTGCTACTCACTCGGTGCCCCTGTGGTCCTGACTGTGCTGAAATGGCTTACACGCACACACACGGGAGTTCCGTGCCGCTCACCCAATAGCGTCTGAAGGTCCGATTTGGATTTTCTTTTTTAAAATTTTATTGATTTATTTGAAAAAGAGATAGAGAGGAGTGCAGAGGGCGAAGCCAACTCTCCGCTGAGCAGGGAGCAGGGAGCAGGGAGTAGGGAGCGGGAAGCGGGACTGGATCGCAGGATCCTGGGTTCATGACCTGAGGGGAACATAGAAGCTCACTGATTGAGCCACCCAGGCGTCCCTCTCTTTTTACCTGTAAATATGTGGTTTCTTTTGGGAAAAATATTTTAAAAAATATTTGAGATATTGTTAATCCTTTTGGATTTTTTTCTTATATTTTCTTATATTATCAACTGTGGACAGCTCAAATTCAAAATTAACTCTATTTTCTGACAACACCATGTTTGCTCTTTGAAGATTTCCCTTAGCTCTTCTAGTCCATCTCCTAACTTGTCTATCCTGTCGAACAGCTTTAACACTATTCAGGAGCCAAGGTCATATATCTGGGTGGTTATAAGTCATATATGAAATGCTTCATCCAGATGGCCCAGTTTTGGCCAGACCCAGAAGAAAAAGTCAAAACAGTATAGAATCCTGGCATTGATCCAGAGGATGCCATTGCTGGAAGCACCCAGAGGTCCTATCCGCTAGGAAGAAGATCAGAGCACTTGTTCAACTCCCCAGAGTCCAGGTCCAGGAGTAGTTGTTATTGCCAGGATTACTAAAATGCCTTGTATATTCCTTCTTTCTCAGTTTCCCAAAGGAAAAAGGCCCAGGCCCCAGGCCTGCTGGCTTCAGGGGCAGCACAGTGCTTGGCTTACGTGGGTGCAGAGGGGCCTGGAGAGGGGCAAGGTGGGGAGGGAAGAGGAAAGAGCAGGTCTGAGACAGGGGACCCGGCACCCCGCGGGCCAGAGGGCTCTCTGGAAGCTGGAGCAGGGCAGGCTCGGGGCAGGACGGCGGGCCTCAGATCCCGAAGGGCGCCGCAGGCCCCGTTGCGAGCAGCACAGCGACATGTCCGGAGTGCACAGCGCTTTATAAAGGCCTCGGGGAAGGACAGGGCTCCTTTGGAACCCATCTTGTCTGCCGCCTCGGTCGGACACAGCCGCTCCGGCCTGCATCGCTGGCCCAGGCCCAAAGGATTCATGTCCCAAAAGGGTGACGGGGGGAGACAGGGAGTCAGCAAGCTAGGACCAGGGCGCCCCAGCTTCCTCATCTTGAGCTGCTCTGACCCAGCAGGCCATGCGGCTCCTTTCTTGAATCCCCTCTTCCCCTGGCTTCCAGGACAGCACACCCTCCTGGTTTCCCTCCTGCCACCACCACTTCTCCGACTCTCTTTCCGCCTCACCTCTAAATAGTGGAGGGGACCAGAGTCTGTCTCCTTCTCCACCTGTGCCTCCTCCCTACATGCCTCCGATGACCCCAATCTGAGTTTTCAGCCCTGACCCTTCTTGTTGTCTTGGTCAGCTCAGACTGCTAAAACAAAATGCCATAGATCTGGGTGGAGTAGGGGTGGTGTCTGGCCGGCAAGCATTTATTTCTCACAGCTCTGGAGCCCAAAGTCCAGGGTCAGGGCGCCAGCACGATCCGGTTTTCGGTAAGCGCCATATCCCTTGTTTGCAGATGCCTGCCTTCTTCTGTCCTTACACGGCCTATCCTTGGTGTGTGGGGCACTCAGAGAGAAGGAGAGAGAGAGTGGAGAAGAAAATAAAATCCTATTAAATGTTGCCTACGAAAGACCACTTTAAACATAAAGACATAAATAAGTTGAAAAGGAGTGAATGAAGACAAAAGATATGCCATAGAGACAGTGAGCATAAGAAGGCTAGTATGGCTATTTTATTTCCCAGTTTTATTGAGATACAATCAACATATCATCCAGCATTGGAATATCAGGTAAAATAGACTTCACAACAAAGATCATTACTAGAGATAAACAGAGACATTTCATCATGAGAAAAGGACCAATTCATGTGGACATAACCACAAATGTGTATCCATCTAACAGAGCCTCAAAATACATGAAGCGAAAATGGACAGAATTAAAGGGGAAAAGAGACAAT
>NW_027398311.1:0-12260 GCF_003265705.2 Callorhinus ursinus
ATAGAATAATTTGATATTTGTATATATTGTGAAATGGTCACCACAATAAGTCTAGTTAACATCCATCAGCATACATAGTTATAAAAAACAAGTATTTTTCTTGTGTTGAGGACTTTTAAGATTATTCTCTTGGCAACTTTTAAATATGCCACACAGTGTTATTAACTATCAGTCACCATGCTGTACCTTACATGCCCAGGATTTATTTATTTTATAACTGAAAGTTTGTACCTTTTGACCCTCTTCACCTACGTCCTTTGATAGACTCCCAGAAGTTCATAGGGATTCTTAAATTAGTATTTTATTAGAGGACAAAATATGCTACACTAGCATAAAACAAAGATTAGTTCTAAAAGTTAATTAACTCAGTCTTCAATAATAAAAAGCATGGCAAAACATTAACCTAGTTTACTTTTTTATGCTAGCTTTAGAAATATTTAAGTACATTTGTAGTATTCTGTAAATAAATGCACAAAATTTTGAAAGGTAAGTAAAAACACACAACTCATGGACCACAACGTTTACCTCTGCCAAAGGGGTAGAACTGGAGATGGTCATCAAGAGAACTATAACTTTCTCCAGAATATTTAAATATTTTAAGTTGAATTGCTATATTCTTATGAAATTTAAAATATTCCTTCCTTTATATAGAAGTCTTGAAAAAATAGGATAAATTTTATTCCCTTGAGTCTATGAGCATGGAAATGACATATATCCTTAAGGTGATTTATATAATTTACAGAGGACTTTCTGCTCCCTGAATAATTATCACAGAAGCCCTGTAAGCCAGGCATTATTGTATTTTAATCAGTAGAGCAGATACACACATTGGACAGTATGTGTTAAATCCTCAAAGTTCCTCCAGGGCTGATATTTGAGAAAATGACCCTGTTTGGGTCCCCTAAGATGTCCTCCCTGCTCTGTTACCATAAAGCTCATTCGTTCTCTCTCTTCCTCTCTTACCCCCTTCACCTCCCCTCCCCCCTCCCCTCTCCCTTGCTAGCTTTGAGGAGTTAAGAGGCCATATTGGGGAAGCCCATGTGGCAATGAACTGTGGGCAGCCTCTAGGAGCTGATGACATCCTTGGCTGACAGCCAGCAAGAAGCCCTCTGTCCAAAAATAGCAAGGAACTGAATTTTGCCAACAAGGTAAGTGAGTTTAGAAGCAAGTTCTCACCCAGATGAAACCACAGCCCCAGCCAAAACTTTGAAGTCTGGTGAGGCTCTAAGCTGAGGATCCAGCCAAGCCACGCCTAAACTCCTAACACACAGAAGCTGTGAGATAATAAATGTGTGTCGTTTGAAGCTATTAAGTTTGTGGTAATATCATTACATCCCAATTGAAAATGAACACTTGTTCCGTTGAAAGAATTCAAAATTTGAAGCCCATCTTTGGGAGCAGACTATGTAGAAGAAATGATAAAATTGGAATACTCACCATCATATTGCTCACGCTGGGGATGAAGGTCAAGGTAAGTCACGCACCAGCCCCAGTAAAGCAGCCCTGACTTTTCTGAACCAGGATTCTCTTGTTTTCACTCTACGGAAGTGCTGACATTCAGCTGTTTCTGCATGTGTGAAAGGACCTTACACAGAGGACTCATGGCTTAGAGCGTGCACATGGTGTTTGTACAGCAAAAATAATGTTGGTTCACAAGACCTACGTATATAGGATTTTACTAGAGCAGAGAGGCCTTGGAAAAACCTTCCAACCCAGAAAGCTTGCATTTTCTTTTCAAAGAAATACCAACCAAGCTTAATTTAAATCAATACAGAAGGTAAAGGGGGGAAGGGGGGGAATTACCTAAGCACAGGATAACCACAAAGAAAGTGGTAGGCAACATATATGAATCTGGGCGGGGGGAGTGAAAATTCAAGTAAAATGTAAAGGTAACTAATTGTTTCTCCCCCAGAAATGTGGCTGATTTTCCTCCCTATTAGAAGGAGGTCCTCGCTGAGTGCCTTTTAATTGAAAGGAAAGCACACACCTTGTCCACGTCACAGTCGCTGGATGACTAAAGGTTGCTGCTCTCTTTCCAGCACCTGGGGCAAAAATCGGGCTATGCTGAACTGGAAGGGGGGAAAAAAAGCAAAAATATTAGCAACCTTGTTTAAAGGAAAATCTGTAAGAGAAGATGGAAACAGCTTACAATGATCCAAAAGGGAGACATTCAGGCAAAGAGGAAACATTAACGTAGGCTAAAAACACTTCTGTCTGGGAAGAAAATGAAAAATTCCCCTAATGGGTAATTCAAAAGCAATAATAAGCCTAGTAAAAGTTGAATACATACCTATTGAATTAAACAACAAGAATACTGCAAATGATTAGTGAGCATATTGAGTCGCCATTGTGCTAAACTTTTATCCATTTAGCAAATATTGGCATGCACTAACTCTTTTCTATCTCACCACAACCCTTCGAGGTAAACAGGGTTGTTAATCTCCATTTTACAGACAAGGAAGCTGAAGGAGGTTCTGTAACTTGCCCACCTCACACAATTTGAGAGTAGAACTGGGTTTTGAATTCAGAATTCTCTGATCCGAGTTTTCGCAGGCGCTACAGAGATAGTTGAAAGGAAGAGCAGGGCACAAAGTTAAGAAATGCCCACGTGCAGGTGAGAGGAGAGACAACGCGTTATTCCTGGGGGTTTTAAGGAGCCCAGTGATTGCAGAAAGATGCCCCCTGAGAGATGAGTAGAACTGTGGCAACAAAGGCACCAAAGACATGAGTGTGAGAAATGCTCTCAGGATAAAACATAAGAATAGTGGAAAATTAACCCCCTGTTCTTTCATTTTAAAACCACTTTCCCAACCACCACGCCAACATTGGAGTGAATGAAAGAGAATGCCTGCATCAGAATCACTTGGGAAAGCTGTTGGAGTCTAGCTCCCTGGACAGCCCCTGAGAATAATTTTAACAAGCCCCCATTGACTGGGGGACACTCGAAAGCTAGAGAAATAGTCTGTGCCAGGATGTGACTAGGTGAATGCTACTCATGGGGTAGTCATGGCCATAGTCACTGGATATCTTTAGGTAATACTGACAAGAAGGTTAGCTCCCCGGGGAACCCAAATCATAGATTCACTTGGTCCAAAGCCACGCATGGGTAGGGTATGGCATGGGTAAAATTGTAAAAAAAAAAAAAAAAAAAAAATCATGAATAAAGTGATCTCTCTCATCCCTTCACGCTGTCCTAAACAAACAAGCAAATGAATGAATGAATGAATGAGACGTGGTGTAGGCTGAAAACATGTGCCCCTGGGCTGGTCTCCCTGATGAAGCTGGAATGAGTGGTGGTGAACACAGCACCCAAGTTGCTGAGCTTCCACAGCTGGACCATAGCTAGATTCGGGGGCATGGCCCAGTGCCAAGCCAAAGGGAAGTCTGGATGGACAGTCAATTTGAGAAACACCTAAAAGATGCCTGAAATTTGAGAGTTTCTATAACAAAAATGTTCTATGGTTTTTTCATTTTTTTTTAAATCTCTACATGTTGGGTGTGTTTTTTATTCAAATTACTCTGCATAGAGCATGACTTATGGTACTCATGAGAGTGTTGCCTGCCATCTCTTCTTCTCGCCAGATAAAAGCTGTGGAACATTGGATTTCACCTTCTCTGGTTTAAAATTTTTTTCCAGCTTTATTGAGATGTCATAGACATATAACATTGTGTAAGCTTAAGATATACAGTGTGTTGGTCTGATATACTTATACAGTGCAAAATTACCACCATCCTGTTAGTTAACACCTCGATCATGTCACGTAATTACCATTTCTTTTTGGTGTGGAGAACCTTTCAGATCTACTCTCTTCACAAGTTTCAAGTATATAATACATTATTGCAAACTATAATCATAATGCTGTGCATTAGACCTCCAGAACTTATGCAACTTCTAAATGGAAGTTTGACCCCTCACCTTCTTTAATTTCATACTCCTTGGTGAAAGGGGGAAAAAGCAGACTGGAGATGAAGCAGAGAGCTGGTTCCTTAAGGAGTCTAACAGACCTTTCCTCTCTACCATTTCTGTAGGAAGGTTTTATTCCAGCATCTGTATTTTATCCCAGCATCTCACAAATATCTCTTAACACAGACCACTGCCTGAATCCCCATAGGCTTTGTTCTTCTAAAGGCATCCCTGAGATGTGTTTACTGCCATTACTCTCGCCAACACACAGGAAATGGAGAAGATACTTCTAAAAATAAAGCGGCTCCTCCTTTCACTACCTGTCTCCAAAACTGGGTCCTGAAACAGAGCTGGGAATACCCTTCGTAGCAATCCCCTTGCTGCCAGGAGATTTGTTTTCAAAGTGCCTGACAAGCCACATCTGATTCATCATCAAAACGGACTTTTTGAGGGAATAAACAAGTGTCAGAACTTCCCAAGAAATTGAGTGATGAAAAGGCGTTTAACGATGAACAAATTAAATTCAGTTCTCACGCCAGCAACAGAGAGAAAATGAAGAGGCGCAGAAGACGAGCACAGATATGATTTTAGATAAGGCTGGAGATGAGCTGGACTGTTAATGAGAAGCAGATACGGAGGGCTCTCCCAGACAGCAGACCCCCGGGAGAAGAGGTCTGAGCTGGGAACGTCTTGGAGGAAGGAGAGGTACTTCGGGGCTGACAATTAGTTAACTTTTTATGAAAATATCTCATCCACGGGCATCTATTGGAGAATCATCTTTGCACCTGCTTTTGCCACTGGCACCCTTGAGTCTCTTCTCATGGTCTCCTGTCCCAGGGCAGACATGTGCACACTGTGATTTCCTTGTTTCTACCTCTGCATTCCTCTCTAGTGTTGTCAGATCAAATGAACATGCTCTAGGTGACCGCTCAATACTTCAGGCTTCAGGCTGCTCAAAGCCAGGATGTTAGATGAGCTGTAGCAGGTTAATGGTGTGATGGTTTCCATTAAATTCTGAATCTTGCCCTGTAGGGATGAAACTGAAAAATGCATAAATTATTTAATGTAAGGGCTTTGCTGATGACTGATAAAATCAAATTAGCTGCTTTGGGCTAAGGATGAATTTGAAACAGAGTTTCCTTCTTTGAAGAGACAGTGACAAATCTATTTGATAGGTCTGCATGTCAAGTTTCTTTGGTAGAAATTTTAACAGAATCCTTTGTTAGGCAAAGTGAATGAGACTGGCTTAGGTTATGAACTAGTTTTTTTTCCCAAAAATAAATGTTTATTTTTGTCACATTATTAAAGCCATACCCATCCATATAGATTTTATTTTTAAAAGCAAAACAAACAAACAAACAAAAAACAAAAATTCTTACCCATAATCCCAAATGTCCAATAAAATCTGATATTTGGAGAATTTACTTACTTTTGTCTATGTGGATGTTTTAGTACACAGATTTTTTAAAAACTGAAGTCACTTTATGTATATGGATATTTCCTTTCTTTACATATTCATTAAAACCTGGGGATAAATATTCCGTATTCTGACTCCATTTTCAATTATTGCTTTAGAATAATTATTCCACCAAAAGGTACAAATATTTTTAAGGCTCTTGATATGCATTGCCATATTATTTTCCAGAAGCTCTGATTCAATTTATAATCTCCCCAGGTATGTATGGGTTTTTAATGTTTGGGGTTTGGGTATTAAAAACTGGCAACAATTCGGGGGGGGGAGCAGCAAGATGGCAGAGGACTAGGAGACCTAAATTTCGTCTGGTCCCAGGAATTCAGTTGGTTAGGGATCAAACCATTCTGAACACCTACGAACTCAATGGGAGATCGAAGAAAAGAATAGCAGCAACTCTCCGAACAGAAAAGCAACCACTCTCTGAAAGGTAGGACATGTGTAGAAGTAAATCTGAGGAGATGTTCGGGAGGATAGTTGGTGGGGGAGGGGGCCTCCATCAGCCACTACTGTTAAGTGATAGAGCAGCGGAGCACAAAATCAGAACTTTGGGAGTCAGCTCCGCTGAGGGACGTCGCCCCAGTGGCTAAGCAGGGGGTGGAACCCTCGCTGGGACAGTGTGGTCTCAGGACCCTCGGGGTCACAGAAAGACCCCGGGGGGTGCCTGAGTGCGGCAGAGCTCCCAGGTATCGGAGCAGGGAAGCCGGCTGCAGAGATGGAGCCGAGGCGCGGGCTCTCAGCTCGGGGTGGCCATAAACCGTGATCTGCAGCACAGTCGGGCCACTGCTCCTCCAGCAGGGACGCAACAAGTGGCAGATCCAGGGAGACTCCCCTTCCTTCCCTGGGAGGAGAGGCACGGGAGCGCACTGCAGGGATCTGCTGGGTTTGGAGACTCCATACCAAGTCGGGTGCCAGAGATAGAAACGCTCTGTCACAGGCCAGGGGAGCATGGAGTGCGGCCAGAGACTGGGAGACAGGAGTGATTGACTGCTTTTCTCTGGGGGTGCACTGAGGAGTGGGGCCCCGAGTTCTTGGCTCCTCCGGGATGGTGATTGGGAGGCCACCATTTCACTCTCGTCCTCCAAGGCTGTGCGGAAAGCTTGCAGGGAGCAAAAGCTCCCGAGAGCAAACCCAAGCAGATTACTTAGCCCTGCCGGCAAGGGGGGGGCAAAACATTTGGGAACCACGGCAACAGGCCCCTCCCCCAGAAGATCATCAAGAACAGCCAGCCAAGACCAAGTTTACCGATCAATGAGAATGGCAGAACTCCAGCGGTAGGGGAATACTGCACATAGAATTCATGGCTATTTTCCCCTGATTCTTTAGTCTTTCAAAGTTAATTTTTAAAATTTTTTTTAATTTTCCTTTTTCCCTTTTTCAACCAACATCTTATCAATCCCTTTTTTAAAAATCTTTTTTATTTTTCCTTTTTAGAGTCATAGTCTATCCCTTCATAGTAGTTAACCTTATTTTTGGTATATATATATATATAAGTTGTTCTCTCTTTAAATTTTTGGGATACAGTTTCTTCTAACAGACCAAAATATACCCTAAATCTCTAGTGTATGGCTTTGTTCTAGTCTCCTGCCTGGTCACATTCTCTCCCTTTCTTTTTTTTTTAATTCCTCTTCTTTCTTTTTTCAACCAACTTTTTATCTTATCAATTCCTTTTATAAAATCTTTTATAATTTTCATCTTTACAGTCATATTCCATCCCTTCATAGTAGTAACTGTTATTTTTGTACTATATAAGTTTTTCTTTCTTTAAAATTTTGGGAGGCACTTTCTTCTTTTTTTTTATGTTAATCACCATATATTACATCATTAGTTTTTGATGTAGTGTTCCATGATTCATTGTTTGTTCATAACACCCAGTGCTCCACGCAGAATGTGCCCTCTTTAATACCCATCACCAGGCTAACCCATCCCCCTACGCTCCTCCCCTCTAGAACCCTCAGTTTGTTTTTCAGAGTCCATCATCTCTCATGGTTCGTCTCCCCCTCTGACTTACTCCCCTTCATTCTTCCTCTCCTGCTATCTTCTTTTTCTTTTTTGTTAAAATATGTTGTGTTATTTGTTTCAGAAGTACAGATCTGTGATTCAACAGTCTTGCACAATTCACAGCCCTCACTGTAGCACATACCCTCCCCAATGTCTATCATCCAGCCACCCCATCCCTCCCACCCCCAACCACTCCAGTAACACTCAGTTTGTTTCCTGAGATTAAGAATTCCTCATATCAGTGAGATCATATGATACATGTCTTTCTCTGATTGACTTATTTCACTAAGCATAACACCCTCCGGTTCCATCCACGTCGTTGCAAATGGCAAGATCTCATTCCTTTTGATGGCTGCATAATATTCCATTGTGTATATATACCACCTCTTCTTTATCCATTCATCTGTTGATGGACATCTGGGCTCTTTCCACAGTTTGGCTATTGTGGACATTGTTGCTATAAACAGTGGGGTGCACGTACCCCTTCGGGTCCCTACATTTGTATCTTTGTGGTAAATACCCAGTAGTGCAATTGCTGGATCGAATGGTAGCTCTAATTTCAACTGTTTGAGAAACTTCCATACTGTTTTCCAGAGAGGTTGCACCAGCTTGCATTCCCACCAACAGTGTAGGAGGGTTCCCCTTTCTCCACATCCCCGCCAACATCTGTCGTTCCCTGACTTGTTAATTTTAGCCATTCTGACGGGTGTGAGGTGGTATCTCATGGAGGTTTTGATTTGGATTTCCCTGATGCCGAGCGATGTTGAGCACTTTTTCATGCGCCTGTTGGCCATTTGGATGTCTTCTTTGGAAAAATGTCTGTTCATGTCTTCTGCCCATTTCTTGATTGGATTATTTGTTCTTTGGGTGTTGAGTTTGATAAGTTCTTTATAGATTTTGGATACTAGCCCTTTATCTGATATGTCATTTGCAAATATTTTCTCCCATTCTGTCGGTTGTCTTTTGGTTTTGTGGACTGTTTCTTTTGCTGTGCAAAAGCTTTTTATCTTGATGAAATCCCAATAGTTCATTTTTGGCCTGGCTTCCTGTGCCTTTGACGATGTTTCTAGGAAGAAGTTGCTGCGGCTGAGGTCGAAGAGGTTGCTACCTGTGTTCTCCTTTAGGATTTTGATGGACTCCTGTCTCACGTTTAGGTCTTTCAACCATTTGGAGTCTATTTTTGTGTGTGGTGTAAGGAAATGGTCCAGTTTCATTCTTCTGCATGTGGCTGTCCAATTTTGGGAGGCACTTTCTTCTAACACACCAAAATATGCCCAAATTCTAGTGTGTGGCACTGATCTATGCACCAACCTGATAATATTTGATCATATTCTTTTTTTTATCTTATTCTTTTTCTTTTTTTCTTTTTTCTTTCTTTCCTCTTCTTTTCCCCCAGTTTCAGGTCTCCTCTGATTTGCTTAGAGTATATTTTTCTGGGGTCATTGTTACCCTATTAGCATTTTGTTCTCTCATTTATCTATTCTGCTCTGGACAAAATGACGAGACAAAAAAAAATCACCTCAAAAAAAAAAAGGAACAAGAGGCAGTACCGACTACCAGGTACCTAATCAATACAGACATTAATAAGATGTCAGAACTAGGGTTCAGAATGACGATTCTAAAGATACTAGCTGGGCTTGAAAAAAGCATGGAAGATGTTACAGAAACCCTTTCTGGAGAAATAAAAGAACTATATCCTAACCAAGTCGAAATCAAAAAGGCTATTAATGAGGTGCAATCAAAAATGGAGGCGCCAAGGCAAGATGGCAGAGGAGTAGGAGACCTACATTTCGTCTGGACTCAGGAATTCAGCTGAATAGGGATCAAACCATTCTGAACACCTACGAACTCAACAGGAGATCGAAGAGGAGAGTAGCAACAACTCTCTGAACAGAGAAGCGACCACTTACTGGAAGTCGGGCCACTGCTTCTCCAGCACGGACCGAACAAGCAGCAGATCCGGGGAGACTCCCCTTCCTCCCCCGGGAGGAACGGCACAGGAGCACACCGAGGGATCTGCTGGGTTTGGAGACTCCACACGGGGCCGGGTGCCAGAGATAGAAACGCTCGGTCACAGGCCGGGTGAGCACAGAGTGCGGCCGGAGACCGAGGACACGCGAGTGACTGACTGCTTTTCTCTGGGGGCACACTGAGGAGTGGGGCCCCGAGTTCTCAGCTCCTCCGGGTGGAGATTGGGAGGCCACCATTTTCGCCCTGGTCCTCTAAAGCTGTACCGAGAGCTTGCAGGGAACAAAAGCTCCTGAGAGCAAACCCGAGCAGCTTGCTTAGACCGGACCGACAAGGGGGGGCAATTCAAGCTCTGGCAAAGACATTTGGGAACCACCAACAGGCCCCTCCCCCAGATGATCAGCATGAACAGCCAGCAAGCCAAGACCAAGTTTACAGATCAAGGAGAACGGGAGAACTCCAGGGCTAGGGGAATACTGCACATAGAATTCATGGCTTTTTTTTACCATGATTCATTAGTTTTTCAAACTTAATTTTTTTAACTGTTTTTTTTTAATTTTTCTTTTTCCCTTTTCCAACCAACATCTTATCAATCCCTTTTTTTAAAAAAAAACATTTTCTATTTTTCATTTTTAGAGTCATATTTTATCCCTTCATAGTAGTTACCCTTATTTTTGGCATATATATATAAGTTGTTCTCTCTTTAAAATTTTGAGATACAGTTTCTTCTAACAGATCAAAATATACCCTAAATCACTAGTGTATGGCTTTGTTCTGGTCTCCTGCCTGATCACATACTCTCCCTTTTTTATTTTATTTTTTTTAAATCTTCTTTCTTTTTTCAAACAACTTATCAATTCCTTTTATAAAATCTTTTATAATTTTCATCTATACAGTCATCTTCCATCCCTTCATTGTATCAACCCTTATTTTGTACATATATGTCTTTCTTCCTTTAAAATTTTAGGAGGCACTTTTTTCTAACAGACCAAAATATGCCCAAAATCTAGTGTGTGGCACTGATCTATGCAGAAGTCTGATCATATTTGATCATATTCTGCTTTTTTTGTATTGTTCTTGGTTTTTATCTTTTTTTTTTCTCTTACTTTTTTCTTTCTTTCCCTTTCTTTCCCCCTGGTTTCAGGTCTTTTCTGATTTGTATACAGTATATTTGCTAGGGACGTTGGTAACCTGTTAGCATTTTGTTCTCTCATTCATCTATTCTCCTCTGGGCAAAATGACAAAATGAAAAAAATCACCTCAGCAAAAAGCACAAGAGGTAGTACCGTCAGCCAGGGACCTACTCAATACGGACATTAGTACGATGTCGGACCTAGAGTTCAGAATCATGACTTTAAAGATACTAGCTGGGCTTGAAAAAAGCGTGGAAGTTATTAAAGAAACCTTTCTGGAGAAACAAAAGAACTAAAATCTAACCAAGTCGAAATCAAAAAGGCTATGATGAGGTGCACTCAAAAATGGGGGCACTAACTGCTAGGATATATGAGGCAGAAGAGAGAATCAGTGATATAGAAGACCAAATGATGGAAAATAAAGAGGCTGAGAAAAAGAGAGAGAAAC
Organism: Callorhinus ursinus; assembly: GCF_003265705.2. Lineage (NCBI taxonomy): Eukaryota > Metazoa > Chordata > Mammalia > Carnivora > Otariidae > Callorhinus > Callorhinus ursinus. The sequence goes on from NW_027398311.1 coordinate 10,926, forward strand.
AACTACAGGATCACGAGGGCAGAATTCGAGAGATAAGTAATATGATAAGACGATACAACAGTAGAATAATTGGGATCCCAGAAGAAGAAGAAAGAGAGAGAGGGGCAGAAGGTATATTGGAGCAAATTATAGCAGAGAACTTCCCTAATTTGGGGAAGGAAACAGGCATCAAAATCCAGGAGGCACAGAGAACCCCTCTCAAAATCAATAAAAAGAGGTCAACACCCCGCTATCTAATAGTAAAACTTATGAGTCTCAGAGACAAAGAGAAAATCCTGAAAGCAGCTCGGGAGAAGAGATATGTAACCTACAATAGTAGAAATATTAGATTGGCAACAGACCTATCCACAGAGACCTGGCAGGCCAGAAAGGACAGGCAAGATATCTTCAGAGCACTAAACGAGAAAAATATGCAGCCAAGAATACTGTATCCAGCTAGGCTGTCATTGAAAATAGAAGGAGAGATAAAAAGCTTCCAGAACAAACAAAAACTAAAGGAATTTGCAAACAAGAAACCAGCCCTCCAAGAAATATTGAAAGGGGTCCTCTAAGCAAAGAGAGAGCTGAAAAGCAGCATAGATCAGAAAGGAACACAGACAATATACAGTAACAGTCACCTTACAGGCAATACAATGGCACTAAATTCATACCTTTCAATAGTAACCCTGAATGTAAATGGGCTAAATGCCCCAATCAAAAGACACAGGCTATCAGATTGGATTAAAAAACAAGACCCATCGATATGCTGTCTGCAAGAGACTCATTTTAGACCCAAAGACACCCCCACATTGAAAGTGAGGGGGTGGAAAAAAATTTACCATGCTAATGGACACCAAAAGAAAGCTGGGGTGGCAATCCTTATATCAGACGAATTAGATTTTAAATCAAAGACTGTAATAAGAGATGAAGAAGGACATTATATCCTACTTAAAGGGTCTATCCAACAAGAAGATCTAACAATTGTAAATATCTATGCCCCTAACATGGGAGCAGCCAGTTATATAAGGCAATTAATAACAAAAGCAAAGAAACACATTGACAACAATACAATAATAGTAGGGGACTTTAATACCCCCCCTTACTGAAATGGACAGATCATTTAAGCAAAAGATCAACAGGGAAATAAAGACTTTAAATGAGACACTGGACCAAATGGACTTCACAGACATATTCAGAACATTCCATCCCAAAGCAACGGAATACAGATTCTTCTCTAGTGCCCATGGAACATTCTCCAGAATTGATCACATCCTAGGTCAGAAATCAGGTCTCAACCGGTACCAAAAGTTTGGGATTATTCCCTGCATATTTTCAGACCACAATGCTTTGAAACTA
>NW_027398312.1:0-12232 GCF_003265705.2 Callorhinus ursinus
ACCCCAAGCTGAGAGCCCACGCCTCGGCTCCGTCTCTGCAGCTGGCTTCCCCGCTCCGATACCTGGGAGCTCTGGTGCACTCAGGCTCCCCTGGTCTTTCTGTGACCCCGAGGGTCCTGAGACCACACTGTCCCGCGAGGGTTCCACCCCCTGCTTAGCCACTGTAGCGACGTCCCTCCACGGAGCCGACTTCTAAAAGTTCCGATTTTGTGCTCCGTGGCTCTAGCACTTGCCAGAAGTGGCCGGCGGAGGCCCCTCCCCCGCCGTGTATCCTCCCGAATATCGCCTCGGATTCACTTCTCCGCACGTCCTACCTTCCAGTATGTGGTCGCTTCTCTGTTCAGAGAGTTGTTGCTACTCTCCTGTTCGATCTCCTGTTGAGTTCGTAGGTGTTCAGAATGGTTTGATCCCTATTCAGCTGAATTCCTGAGACCAGACGAAATCTAGGTCTCCTACTCCTCCGCCATCTTGCTCCGCCCCCCAAATACTCTGTAATCTTAAAGTTTCAGAGTGTTGTGCCTTCCAGTAAGGAGATTCTCTAAAATGGTTTGGTCACAATCATGCTGAAACCCTAGAACAGGTGGTGGTCGTACATGATTTATTTCTACTGAATGTGTGTCTTTTGTTGCATAGCCCTATGGGTTAACGCCATCCACTCACTGGGACACACCTCCACACAGAGAAAGGCACACACACGTCACAGGCCAAGTTTCTTTAAGGTGAGTCATGGGGCAGCAGCCAATGGGAACACTCAAATGATCCACTGAAGAGATAATCTGACATTTGCAAACACGGAGGATGCACCAAAATCTAATCATCTAAATATTCCTTTTGTGCACGAAACAAAGGGTCTCCCGGCATTTTATGCACAGTCTCCTACCTACGGTGTTTCCCTTTTGACAGTGGCCATGAGGTTGGACTTCCCTTTTGCTTCCTGCTTTCCCATGTGTTGTGCCACACTGCTGGGCTTCAGATGGCTCCTACCTGAGCCTCAGTTGCCAAGCTTTTCCTTGCCCCATCGCTTCCACCAAGTTTTGGCCTCATTTCAGTCAGGCTGTCCCAAGTGCCCGCACCTGCACAGACACAGGCCCTCCCTCCTGCCCGCCGGGTCCATCTCCACTCCCCCACCTCTCCCTCTTCCCACAACCTCTCCCTCTCTCTGGCCTTGTCTGAAAAGAAACTTTCACGACAACAAATACCATGCCCTCTTTGGCAGGCATCCCGTCCCTGAGATTCAGATGTAGAACAGATTGAAAACACCCCATACAAGGACACGCTCTACACTGCTCTGTGGCTGCCCAGGAAACCCTTCCACTCCTGGGAGGAAAACAGGGAAATGGTCGCTTCGGTTCCAACTACAACCGTCCCACTGGATGTTATATGAGTGTTCTCCATGGACACCAGCTTTCTATTTGGTTGATATTTGGAACTGGAAACAGTTCCAAGGATTCACCCACGCTTCACAGAGGCTTCACGTCACTGTCCCCAGGAGCCTGGCACGAGAGGGCTCGGAAGTCAGGCTCTTGGTCGAGAGCAGCAGAAGCCAGGGGAGCTGGGGGGTCACCCAGGCTGGACGCAAGAGCATCTCCTCGCACAAGCCACACACACACACACACACCAAAGAGCTGAGAGCTTCCTACAGGTTGGATTTTTTTTAAGTTCTGTTACTATTTCCTTCCCCATTTTTCTGCTTTTCTCTTTTTCTAGATCAAGTATATGGAATTGACAAAAGAAGGAAGGGTGTTTCGATTAAAAACCAAAACCAACAGCAACAATGTTTTCCAGATTTGGTCCCTGTCAAGGTTGACAGCATCTTGGAGAGGACAGAGAGTGTGTGAGTGTATTTCTGGTGTCCACCTGCTGTTTCAGGTACAAAGAGCCACGCCAGATGTGTTTGTGTTTGTGGGCGCTGACAAGAATGTACGGAGCCACAGGCCGGGCTCCCGAGGCTACTGCTGTTGACCATCAACTCTGTCTTATCTGGCCAGGCGTGTAAACATGCCGGGCTCCGGACCACACACGTGGATAAAGGACGGTCTCTACCAGATCCAGACCTCCTAAAAGTGGCCCGGGCACACCCCCCAGACGCTGGGAGCCATCTCACAGGATTCAGACTGACCGGGTCCCACTCGGCACATGCAGTGACTTCTCGTGTAGGGTCTGTGGTATGAGACCCAGGCAGGCAGCATACAAGGGGACAGAGAGAGCCACGTCCCTCTCTGAAAGGGCTTTAGGAATTGGTCCAGCGCGAAAGAGGAGGTGGGGATGGGGGTTTGGTGGGAGCCGCGGGGCCTCCCCCCAGCTGGCCCCAAAAGCGGGGCCCCTCCTCCCAGGGGCTTCTGCCGCTGCGCATCCCTGGGAGCCCAGCGTGGATGATAAAACTCATCAGCTGGAATGCGCCCGCTGAGCAGGCGTGCAGCAGAGGTGCGGCTAGCACCAGTGGTCTTGGTCGGGGTGGTGGTAGCTATGCCGAACCCGGCCACCCGAGCTGAGCCCTAGAGTGCAGTGGTAGCCGTTGGGCATGCGGCGGAGGGGGTGTGACTGGGAGGTCAGAGAGGACACATAGGAAGTCCGGGAGGAGTGGCCTGAGTTGTTGGCCACAGCCTCCTCGAGGGTAAGCGTGTCCTCGGGCTGGGTGCAGGCAGTGTCCTCACTGTCCAGACGTTGCCCCAAGTAAGGGTCAGAGCTGATCCTAGAACCGGCGGCCAGGGGCTGGCTGAGGGGGTCTCTCTGGAGCAGAGCGTTGTGTTCGGAAAGGACACGGCTAAGCTGGCCTGGGGAAAAGGTGGGGAGGCTGGTCTGTGCCCCAACAAAGTTGACAGGCGAAGAGTTGGTCGTCTTGTAGGTGACACAGGGACGGGGGGCGTTCAGCGAAGTCTGGGGGAGCTGCCTCCGCCCACCACGGCCAGGGGTGCTATCACCGGATGTTGACAAAAAGGTGCTCCCATTCACTGAACCACCACCCTAAAAGCAAATACAACAGAGAAAAAAAAAATCAAAGTCCCAGACCAGAGGCCAATGCAGGTGAGAACCATGGAGGTGGGGGGTGAGGCATGGAGAGAGGCAGGCACCCTGGGAGGGGACCCGTAGGGTGTGTGATGGGGGGGAGAAAGCCGCTGGTGCCGGTAGGCCAGGGGAGGTGGTTGGGGAACAGTGGGTAACAAAGGGACAGGCACAGCTCGGGGAGAAGGGAGACCAGAGGCCAGTCCAGGGCAGTTGGGAGGGGAGGATCGGGCTGGTGCAGGAGGAATGGAGCAAGGAGGGGGGGAGCACAGACCCAGGCGTGGGAACCAGGACATGAAGGAGGATTCGGAGCATGGTGGGGGGGGCTCATAAGGAGGGGCAATGAGGGGGGTCCTGTCTTACCGGTCTCAGGGGTCCTGGCTCCTGCCCAGCTGTTGGTGACGTGAGGTGGCTGCTGAGGGAGGGTTTGGGCTGCGAGAGCTCCCGGCCCCCAAAGCGGTCACAGGAGTAGAAACGCTGCTTCTCCAAGGAAGAGGAAGTGGGCTGCCTCCGCTCTTGGGACCGGCCCCGCTCCTGTCTGCGCTCCCTCCGGCAGCCTGTGGGCCCCTCTCCTGGGGGTGGGCCTGGCCCTGCAGCACTGCTGGGTGCTGGCCAGGAAAAGCGGAAGTCAGCACAGCGAGCCAGGTGGGAAGACAGACCCCCAGGCCAGACCCGGTCGACAGGGCCAGCAGGGGGACCCAGGGGGAGAGCTGAGGTGCGTGGGTGATCCTGCCTGGTCCCCAGACCTGGGACTCACAGCCCCCTACTCAAAAAGAATCCTCTGGCATTAGGTTTTCAAATTGATCATTAACTCGGAAAGAACTAGTTACAGAAAACAAGGCACTGCACCAAAATTCAGCACTATGGTGAGCACCTCTTCATGGACCTCTGGCACCTCGAAGCCAACACAGCCCTTCCTGGCCTCCCTCACCCGGCATGTGCCATCTCAGCCTTCCCTGATTCAAGAAATGGGGGCTCCATCCCGTTTCTTAGGCCAAATATACTGCAGGCATCCCTGTCTCCATTCCTTCTCACCAGCTTCATCAGCTCATCTACCTTCAAAAACCAGCTAGACTCTTACCACTTCTCAGCACCCTGGGCTAAGCAACAACCACCTCCCCTGAGCTGCTGCAATAGCTTCCTCACGGATCTTCCTGCTCTGCCCCACCCAAGAGCCAAGTGGGTCCACTAAACACAGGTGAGATCAGGTCACTTTTCCTCTCAATGAGCCCCCACTCACTGCAAAAGCCAAAGTTCACACAACTGCCCATAGCTCTGTGAAACTCTCAGCCTGCTCTTTTACAGTGGTCTCTGCTCAGTCCACTCCAGCCACACCAGCGTCTGCTCTTTCCTGAACACACCAAGAACAACCCCACCAGCCTGAGCGGCCACCCTGGAGGACCTTTCTTCATGGACTTTTGTCCCTGGGTATGCAGCCAGCACGAGGGCCAGATGTGCACTAGACTAGCAGGCAGACCAGAGGCCTGGGCCCTCCCCCCCGACACTGGGGTGTGCCTGCATGGCCAGTGCTCAGCATAAGTTGAGCCCACTTCCCATTAACAATGGCTAGGAATAGCCATTGTTTTCCTGCAGGGCAGCTGTCCAATGCCAGGCCTGAGTGATCCTGGTGCTCACATGTGACACAGAGACCAGGGAGGAAAAGAGATCTTTGAGCACAAAGACTTAAAACTAAGCCTGGTTTCATAGGCCTGCCTCAACTCTTGTAGCACGAAGCAGGACATTAATAAATGAAGAGATGAAATGAATGTAATAGCTAAAGTCCAGAGAAATGATGTCATTTGGAGAAAGTGTAGGACTAAGGATACTTTTCCATCTGATAAAAAAAACAAGAGACAGAAAACTCTCCAGGCAGCTTAGCTAAGCAGATCGGTCTGATCTCCCTCCATAAAAGAAGAACCTCAACGAGCCCTGGAATACATCTGCCTGGGATTAACCGTGCTGGGTATCTCCCAGCACGGGCCTTACAGCATCCTGGTGCATCTGCATAAACAAACACGCGTGTGGGCACCTCAAGAAGGAGCCCCAGGCAGGGTTTTATGTCAGCACCCCTCCTCCACATGTCCCTATGAAGCACTCCTTTCTTCCCTCCTAGGGTCATGTGGTGGGCTTGCCTTAATGAAGGGGAACCTGGAGGCAGTGAGACACATTCACCCCCTCCCCACAGCCCCCAAACCAGGATGGGCCACAGAGAGTGTGTCACATCTCGGAACAAAAGCTGACATGCAGCCCTTTCGAGCACACAGGGAGGTGCCTGAGCCAGAAACAAGCTACTCTGCCTGTCTTGGAGACTGGAGCCTAGGGAATTGCAGTCCTGTGAGCCACGGGGCAGGTGGAGGCACTCACTCTGGCCAGTTGAGCTCCTTGGGTCCCTGAGTAGCACACTCTGTGTCCCCCTGCCCTGCCCTCGCCCCTGCCCCCGCCCCCGATCCCACAGACCCTGCAGTCACCAAGGTGAGCAGATGCAAAGCCTATGGCCAGCACACCGAAAAAGGCCCTGCTGGACACCTTCTGTCCTCCCAGACCCTTGGCTGCAGCTTCACCAGAGGCCTGGCCACCCCCAGGGATCTGAGCTGAGGTGGTCAAGGCCAGCCTCACCTGGGGCTCTCAGGTTGACCTCCCTCATGGACTTCCCTACACTCTGTCCCGAGGCCCAGAAACCCTTAGGGAAGGAAGGAGGGAGAGGGGAGAAGAAGCTGGGAAGGCCCACTGAGGGGAAGCCAGCACGAGCTGGGGTCGGAGGGGGTGGTCCTCTGGGTCGGCACACGCCCTGTCCCTCCTGAACGGAGGAGCCTCTGAGCCTGCGCTGACTCCCCAAACAACACACCTGAACAACAGCATCAAGACTTGCAAAAACGTCCTGAAGTTGTTGTGTCAGTTGATGCTGGTGTCATCATCCAGGGCAATATTTCCAAAAACCTGAAATGAGAAAGAAGGCTGCAGGCAGGTCCTGTTGGGCCCTCAGGAGCTATGGCCAGGCAGAAGAGGATGTGTGCACGTGAGGACCCACAGGGCACAGGACGATGCCCTTAACCACCACCCCTGCGGCAGGGGCTGGAGGGGCCAGCACTTCCAGCCAAACACGTCACTGCCCACACCTGGCCCCAGCTCCACATGTCTACACCTGCAAGTCCGTATGCCAAGTAAAAATGCCACCCGGAGCTTAGTTTACATGGGCTGCGCTATATATAAGACAGGAAGCATTTGAAATTTCACCCAGTCATCAATGACTCCGAAGCAGTAATTTAATTGGTAATAGCTATGAGGTCAACTTGAAAGTTCCTTTCTAAATTTCTGTGTAAATATCACAATGGGCTTTCTAACCATTTTAATTGATTTATTTTTAGGGTTAGGAATGCAAACAAGTCAGTAACTGTACTTGGCTTAAAATCTGGAATCTGGCTGAAAAATTTATGAACTATCACATATTCACCAAAAACAAAGATCAATGACCCTTCTGGTCTTATAAATTCCCAAACCAAGGCAGGCACAAATATATATATTTTTTAAATAGCATCCGATCTCAGCAAATTTTAAAGGAAGAGAAACTTTTCAATCCCTGAAATAGAGTTTAAAAATCACTTTTCAGCTAACCTTTAAGACAATGGCTTCTCCCACTATAATTCAACATTTGGATCCATCTGCCATCCTACTGTTGAAAAGTGGCCAGATGCCAAAGATTTAAAACTGGAACACTGCTTTGTCTTTTAAATGTTTTTCCAAGTAGCTGACAAAGGGTTCTTTGGCAAAATAAAGGCAATCTAACTTATCCAAGCTGAACTTGACAGTACAGTGATCTGGTGTGATCCTGTTGAATTTTTTCTTCTGTAATATATAATTTCCTGTAAAGGATCAGGTCAACTCTCCGGACTAACAGAATGACCAGCGGGTGCTTTGCAGGCCACTCAGCACCAGGCAGATGTGCTCAAAAGCTCCACCAACATGGGGGCCCAGCACCCAATCAAACATGCCCATCAACACCCTAACAGTCCAATGGGGTTCCACTCAGGAGCACAGCAGAGCATTTTCCAACAGACGGTGGAGCTATGCCTCACTAGTGGACTCTGAGTGACAGGCCCAAACCCGTGGTGCCCAGCTTCTGTGTTCTTATTGGTAGAACAGCCTTTCCGAGAATTAAGTTCATAAAGTGCTTCAAACATAGAAATGTTCCCCAAATGCCAATCTGTCATTGATACCATTTGATGACCATGATCAGTGCCCTTCTGCCCCAGGGCACAGGGGCCCCTTCTGTTCCCTGTCCCATCAGGCGCACCCACCTGCATGCCGATGATGGTGTAGATGAAGAACAGCATGGCGATGAGCAGACACATGTAGGGCAGGGCCTGGGGAGACATACAGAGGACAGGGCAGCTCCAGGGAGGGATGCCCAGCTACCTTGTTCGGGCCTCGTCTGCAAAGTGGACGGTGGCCGGGTCTCTGGGGCCACCCAGACCACAGCAACCGCAAATCCACCCCCCACTGATCATGAAGCCCCTCCACCAAGAGACCACCTCAGTTCCTTCGTCTATAATCAGTCATAGAACCCACCTCAGAGTCAGTGAGCATTACCAAGATGCTCTCTGGATCACTTAAAATGTCTTTGTAAACCACAATAGGATAACGGGTGCCAACAAGGAGCCTCCACAAGGAGGGTCTGCTCTGGTGGCGAGGAGGAGCTGGTGGCCACAGCACTGTGCATCACACAGGGGAGGGTCAGGGCACGAGAGCCATGCCTGGGCTTTGCCTTGAAGGACTGGACGAAGGTGCACAGCAGGATGCGGATGGTGTAGCCTTGGCGCAGCAGCTTGATGAGCCGGGCAGCACGGAAGAGGCGGAGAAAGCTGAGGTTGATGAAATTGTTCTGTAGGGAAGAGAGGCTGTTCTCTAACCTGCGGAGACCAGCCTCCTGCAACTACAGGTGCTGCTCCCCACCCACCTCTCCCTGGCGTGCTGTGCTCCCAAAGAAAAGTACATACAAAGAGAGATCGAACAAAATGTCACTGCTCTACGGTATAAGCAGCAATCGGCCACCAGAAAACCTTCCAAAAGTAAAGCTTATCATTGCAAATCACTTCTCATGCAGCAAATCAAAGAACCCCCTCCGCTTTAGGCTACCCTGCACCCAACAGGGAGGGAGAGAGAGAAAAATTCTCAGAAGCAGCTCCTTGCTGCCAGGTGGAGCCAGGAGACCAACTGTGGATGGGCCTCTAACACTGACCGCCTCTTGAAAGACACAGCCAAGCCGTCCAAGTGCCGGGCAGGGCTGCTTCTTCACCGAGAGCCTCTGAAGGGCCCTTTGCATCTCCATACGGCTAGCAAAGTCCCTGCTGCCTGGAACCTGGCAGAGAGGCAAACATCTCTTCTGAGGCTGTTCCTGGTGCTGCAGACAAGTCACCATAGGAAGGGTAAGTGTTGGCGATCCTGCTGACCACACCACGGAAGCCACTTATGAAATCCGCAAATGGTTTCAACTCCAGAGATCCCAGGGTATCTAGCACTGCTCCCTCATCCAAGAGGTTCAAAATCAAGCACAAAAAGAAGCAATAAACTCTGGACTCCACAGATTACCTGGGAGGGAGGCTTCCACCCTGGCCCAGGGGCGCCTTGAGTTATTGGCACATCCCTTTCAGGGAGCACGGCTCTGGACGGTGTCCACGACGTGGGGGTGCTTGTGGCCCTGGGCCGTCTCCCACCCTCTGTCTGCTTAGAGACCAGGTGCCCCCACGCAGCCTGACAGCAGCTTCCTGCCACTTTAGTGTTTTAACATATGCAAGCAGCTCAGGCCTAGACACATCGTATCACCAGATTCAGTGTTCAGATGAAGAGAAAAGAACACGACATATTGAATGAGAGCAGCAGTAGGAGAGCACGTGCAGGAGGCATGGGGAGCCTGGGGAGAGCTGGCCACCCTCTCTCCAGGGCTGCCCATCTGCTCTAGGCTGGGCTGAGGCCTTTGGTGGAGAGGCAGGTCTCACTCTTACTTCTAAGGACAGTGGCCCCAACCCAGCCCTTGTCTGCCTCTTCAGTTCCCACCGGGGTGGCTGGAGACTAGACTGTCTCTGCTGGAGGGCTAGATGTCGGAGCCATGGGGTGGGAGGTCTGGTAGTCACAAGGAGGTGCTGACTGTGGTCCAGATCAGCAAGAAGGCAGGAGTGGACCTTGAGGTGTGACCCTGGAGGGCACACAGTTTGCCTAGAGCTCCCTCAGCTGCTTGTGCTGGGGAAAGAGAATCTCAGTGGTACAGGATGGCCAAGAGACATCCACCCCTGCCCCGTGGTCCCCAGGTTCTCAAATGAGCCAGTCACCTCGGGAGGATGGGCACAGAGATGGAAGGGAGACTTTGTCTACAGTGCTGGGAAATCCTCTGTACAAGACAATAAAGCAGAGGAACGGGAGGGAGCTTCCAAGGGCCCGGCCTCTAAAGCACCTGCTCACTTGGGTCTGGAGGGGCCAAGACTGTGATAACACAGTTATCATTTGCCCAGCCCAAAGCACTCTGCTCAGGCCACTGGCACAGACGAGAAGATTTCCTGGAGATATTGGGGAAAATCGAGGCTCTGGGTGAGAAAGAAGGGATGGAAGACAAGGCAGGGGAAGGCACTGTCCATCCACATGGTGCATGAACGCAAAGCTCAACAAGTCACCTGCTACGTTTTGTTGAGACTCAAGTTCTCACCCCTCCTCCCAGATGTCTTTTCTCGGGGCTCCAGTGGGCATTCGGGAGAGGGGTGGGGGTGGCAACAGACAGACAGCCCTAGAGAGCCATGAGGACAGATGGCGACAGCAGCCACAGATACTCCGAGCACAGTGTGGCAGGCAGAGCACTCCATGGCTGTGCCCAGGGAGGGAGCTGCCAGGCAACGCCATGCGAGCGCATGCAGGAGAGCAGGGGGCAGCAAGCACACGGCAGCCTCCCACGGCTATGCAAAGTTGCCTCTGGCCTCGGCCAACCCCTTGGAGATGGACATAGCTTGCCCCATCCTCCCAGAGTCCATGCTTTCTGTCACACCAGAGAGCACCTACTACATCCACTACTACTTCAAAGCCAGGCCCTTCCTTATTGCCATCTGCCTCTGCATCAGGAAAGGTCAGAGCACCCCAAAGATGCATCATCACACCTCTCAATGTGGTAGCTGATTCACCTTGAGGGTACACTGATCCCTGGCTCCTTTGAGCCCCTTGCTTCCTCATCCACAAGATGGAGACATTAGGACATTGTGCCCAGATGGTGAGGAGTCCGAGATTTAAGGGATTTAAAGGTACGCCGGGCATTGTGAAACACGGCCCCCACAAAGGGGATCAACAGGCCTCAGACCCGGATCGGCATCTCCTGCATCGCAGTACATCACTGTTTCCAGTCAGGGTCAAGCAATTGACCTGTGCACATCTGCTGGGGGTCACAGTCTATGCTGCAACAAACTGCCCTCCTAATCAGCTTTGTTCTCATGGGACAATGATGAAGAAAAGAAAAGCTCTGTATACCCCAACATGCGCAGCATGTCAGGTGATGATGTGTGCTCTGGAGGATGAGGAAGGGCACGGGGAGTGGGGTGCTCTTCCCAAGTGGACGGGAAAAGGCCACGAAAAGGCCTGAGTGAGTCGAAAATTTCTGCGGCATCAAATGGCATTTTCTCACAACTCAAGATCTTCTGCTCCACTTGTGAAACACTTTATCGTTAATGTTCATTTTGTAAGAGGAATCTCAAATATTTGCTACTTTATGTGTATTTCCAGTCACAGCTTCAGTTTAATCTGCTCCTGGAATCTTTGCTCTCCTCGCAAACATCCCTGAAGGCCTGGAAGGAAGCCCCAGTTCATGCTACCTGCACGCCACACGAGCTCACGGAGCAAGGGTGCACAAGTGGATCAATGATGCCAGGGTGCAAGAGCCCTGAGCTTCACTGTCGCTGGGGGCAGACCCTCTTCCCACTCCATCAGGCCTTACACCACCCCTTTTTGAATCATGAAGACAAAATCTCCAATCCCCTCCAGCCCTGAGACCCAGAGAGTGTTCCCTATGGAAGGGCACGTCCAGGGAGAATGTTACAGGAGACATTGTCAGAGGCCACCGGGGAGAACCAGCCTTGTATGTTGGTACGGTGGGGAAGGGAGCAGAAGGGAGACGGTGCAAGAGAAACCATGGATTCTGTAGGATCAGGTCCAAACTCATGTCCTACAAAGATCTCCCCAATTCTGAGCCCGATCACGACAAGAAACACTGGGCACTTACCCGCTTCACTCAGAAGACCCTACACCTCCTCTCTAGACCCCAGGCCAGCTCCTGAATCCAGTGGCTCCTGGGAGGGCCTTCAGAAGCCCCTGCTGGACCCCAGGAACCGAGAAAAAGAGGCCAGAGGCGATGGGTGTACTGCCAGTCTCTGACCACACCCCTCAGGAAGGCAGTGGTGAGGGGTCACAGGAAATGGAAGGAAGAACAGGAGGAGAGCAAGCAAAGCAAGGAGTTTTAAGAACTGTTGAAAGTCATGAAACCAACCGTTTCCTATATGTGACGTTTTCAAGGATGGATATTTCTGTATTATTTACAAATTGGGATGTTTGAGCAGCAGGTGTGCAACATACAGACGGAGACATGGTTTTCGCGTTGTCTGTTGGTTGGATGGCGTGAGTCAGCAGGTAGGTTAAGGTAAATCAAGAACAAAAACAGAAAACAAAAGAGAAAATGAGTCATCAACACAAGCAAAAACTCAAACTTTGAATACCTCACTGGAAAATTTTAGGATTTTAGTAAACTTTGCATATTTGGCTTAAAATGCATCAAATCAAAACATATTTTTGAAATCTGTAGGTTATGCAGACAGGGTGGCATTCATTTGCATTCCTGTTTCTAATGCAAATCCAAAGATGACTCACAGACACTTATTTTATTTCCAGGCAAAGAAATCAATGTCAGTTTTATGCTTGCTTGGGAATGCTGTCTCTACATGACCCTGGTTAAGACTATTACTCTATTTTGATTAAGTTGGTGGTGGGAACTGATACTCATCATTTGCCTAAGGAAAAAAAAGTACATTCACAAAGTAACATCTGAAGGGACTATACAAATGAACAAAAATAAAGACACCACTAATCCACATGACGACTTCCTTTCATCTTTTCCCCTCTCGGCAGAACTGGGTGAAGGACTGATCTCCGAGAGCACCAGCGGCCAGGGCACAGCAGAGCTTCCAAGCCAAGCGGCTCCTCAGCCCTC
>NW_027398313.1:0-12210 GCF_003265705.2 Callorhinus ursinus
AATGGAACAAATAATCCTAAAATGTGTATAGAACCAGAAGAGACCCCGAATAGCCAGAGGAATCTTGAAAAAGAAAAGCAAAGCTGGCGGCATCACAATTCCGGACTTCCAGCTCTCTTACAAAGCTGTCATCATCAAGACAGTATGGTACTGGCACAAAAACAGACACATCGATCAATGGAACAGAATCGAGAGCCCAGAAATGGACCGTCAACTCTATGGTCAACTCATCTTCGACAAAGCAGGAAAGAATGTCCAATGGAAAAAAGACAGTCTCTTCAACAAATGGTGTTGGGAAAATTGGACAGCCACATGTGAAGAAGGAAACTGGACCATTTCCTTATGCCACACACAAAAATAGACTCCAAATGGTTGAAAGACCTAAACGTGAGACAGGAGTCCATCAAAATCCTAAAGGAGAACACAGGCAGCAACCTCTTCGGCCTCAGCCACAGCAACTTCTTCCTAGAAACATCGCCAAAGGCAAGGGAAGCCAGGGCAAAAATGAGCTATTGGGAATTCATCAAGATAAAAAGCTTTTGCACAGCAAAAGAAACAGTCCACAAAACCAAAAGACAACCGACAGAATGGGAGAAAATATTTGGCAATGACATATCAGATAAAGGGCTAGTATCCAAAATCTAGAAAGAACTTATCAATCTCAACACCCAAAGAACAAATAATCCAATCAAGAAATGGGCAGAAGACATGAACAGACATTTTTCCAAAGAAGACATCCAAATGGCCAACAGACACATGAAAAAGTGCTCAACATCGCTCAGCATCAGAGAAATCCAAATCAAAACCTCCATGAGATACCACCTCACACCCGTCAGAATGGCTAAAATTAACAAGTCAGGAAACGACAGATGTTGGCGGAGATGTGGAGAAAGGGGAACCCTCCTACACTGTTGGTGGGAATGCAAGCTGGCACAACCCCTCTGGAAAACAGTATGGAGGTTCCTCAAACAGTTGAAAATAGAGCTACCATACGATCCAGCAATTGCACTACCGGGTATTTACCCCAAAGATACAAATGTAGGGACCCGAAGGGGTACGTGCACCCCAATGTTTAGAGCAGCAATGTCCACAATAGCCAAACTGTGGGAAGAGCCAAGATGTCCATCGAGAGATGAATGGATAAAGAAGATGTGGTGTATATACACAATGGAATATTATGCGGCCATCAAAAGGAATGAGACCTTGCCATTTGCAACGACATGGATGGATCTGGAGTGTGTTATGCTGAGTGAAATAAGTCAATCAGAGAAAGACATGTATCATATGACCTCACTGATAGGAGGAATTCTTAATCTCAGGAAACAAACTGAGGGTTGCTGGAGTGGTGGGGGGTGGGAAGGATTGGGTGGCTGGGTGATAGACATTGGGGAGGGTATGCGCTATGGTGAGCACTGTGAATTGTACCAGACTGATGAATCACGGATCTGTACTTCTGAAACAAATAATGCAATATATGTTAAGAAAAAAAAAGAAGAAGATAGGGGAAGAATGAAGGGGAGTAAGTCGGAGGGGGAGACGAACCATTAGAGACGATGGACTCTGAAAAACAAACTGAGGGTTCTAGAGGGGAGGGGGGTGGGGGGATGGGTTAGCCTGGTGATGGGTATTAAAGAGAGCACATTCTGCGTGGAGCACTGGGTTTTATGCACAATGAATCATGGAACACTACATCAAAAACAAATGATAGAATGTATGGTGATTAACATAACAATAAAAAATTTAAAGAAAAAAAAGTGAAGGACATGCTGGTACACCAGTCCAGGCGTTCAGATCCCTGGGATGGAAGGTTCTCCAAATAAATCCCGTTGAGTCTCATAAAACTGAGTATGTGGGAGCATACTTGCTCCACTTGCCTGGAGCCTGGGTTCTAGATTTGCAAGGATGAGGACCAGACTTGGGTAAATTCACCAAAGTGATGTTTCGTGGAAAGGACTCTTCATAATCTCTCATTTCTTAACATCATGTCCTGACCTCAAAAGCACTTGGGGGATTGGTCCAACCGGATGAAACCAGGGGCCCTTGTGGCCCACTTCATAATCTAATGGAATAATCTTCCAGGGGGCTGACACCTCTCTCTGTCGGCTGGGCTCCAAGTCCTTATGCTGCTCACACACTTTCTCCTTTCCTCCCACCCTAGCAACACCCCCATATGTTAAATCACTGTGTTGAGCCAAAAATTCACAAGAAAAAAAACTCTCACAAGAGGGAAGTCGGAAAGAATCAGTGGATAGATGATCAGGGGAAGAAAGAGAAGTGACATCACAGGTCACCATTAACGTTGAGTAACATGGGCACACACCACGTTGACAGCTGGGATACCCCTCGCAACAGCCTTCTTCCTCCTCTGGCTGGTGGGCAGGCTGGTCTCAAGCCCACTTCACTGGTGGAAGAATTGAGCTCAACGAAGGTGACACGTGCTCCTTTAGAGCCTGGTCCTGAATCCAGGCTCTGTACCAACAGTGAGGACGGGGGCATATCCCTTAACTTCTCCAGACCTCAGTCTTTACATGATGGGTGATGCATGACCTCCTTCCAGCCTGACTTCTCTGACTCTGAGGCACAACAGGATACCTGTTTCCAGACACCTTGTCCAGGTCTCCAATACATGACCAGGCTGATTATGTTTTTATCTGTCCACTCCCCACTAGGGAACAAGGTAGAAGCGGAGGGGACATTATGTATCTCTTTCACTGCTTTCTCTCTGGTGCAAAATATGGGCTGCCCCTGATTCCTGCATATAATAAGTATGCAATAAATATTTATGAAATAAATGAATGAGTGGATGAAAACATGCAACCATACATAGAAGAATGAGGTAGATTTATACATGCTAGTAGTGAAAATAGTGATCTTTTCAGAAAGAAGTACTTTTAACATAGCAGTAAGTTTTCTGGCTATGTAACAAATAGCTAACAATAGTGTGGAAGGAGATTAGTATATCGGAGCTGGGGAGGAGAAAGAGGACTTTTCATTATATATTTTTTCTTTTACTTAACCTTTCTTTTGCCTTTCCTTCTTTATTTTTATGTTCAGGGACATTATCTGGGTATAGAATTATAGGGACTTTTCTAAATTAATGATCTTTTAATGAAAAGCAATGAGATATTGTTTCTGTCAAGTTCGCAAAGGCTTGTTTAACTATTCTTTTAAGTACCATTCCCAGTGTTGGCAATGGGATATGCTAAAGCATATTTTCATGTGTAGCTGATGGGAGAATAAATAGTATTATTATATATTATATTATTATGAATATTTCTATAAGGATATATTTTATATATATAAAATTCCCTATAGAAATAATTATGTGCAAAATGTGTATGTCCAGGAATAGCAATAGCAAGAAATTGCAAAAAGCCAAAATGTATAACAGCAGGCAAGTGGCTAAATCAATTATATTACCTTCCTAAAAGAGAATATTATACAAACCTTAGAAGAGATGATTTGAACCCATATTTAGTAAGGAAAAATAAATATGCAGGCAATTATGTTATTTTCTTCTTTATGTTTGCCTATGGTTTCTAATTTGTCTATGATGAATATACGTTTTTTGCATAGCTAAAAACATTTTTTTAAAAAATTGTAAACTTTCAATAGCTCCTGATTTGCTTACAAAACAAACTCTAGGCCTTCTTGGTGCCCCATAGAAGACGTTTTGTGACCTGGTCTTCCATCCAGTCTTACCTCTCATCACCCTTGCTTCTCATTTTGTGTCCCAGTAGTATGCACAACAGCTCTGTCCCATGCCCTGGCTCATCTTGTCCACTTCGCTTGCTGCCCACTTCCTTCCATGTCACTCGGTTCACTTACACTTACCTTTCAAGACTCCATTCATCATTCAGGAGTCGTCTTTGGAGCACCTGGGTGGCTCAGTTGATTAAGTGTCCAACTCTTATTTTCAGCTCAAGTCATGATCTCAAGGTCGTGAGATCAAGCCCCGCGTCGGGCTCTGTGGTAAGTGGGGAGTCTCCTTGAGATTCTCCTTCTCCCTCTGCCCCTCCCCTTGCTCACACACTCTCTCTCTCAAATAAATAAACAAATCTTAAAAAAAAAAAAGAGAGTCATCTTCAGGAAGCTACCTGATACCTCCTTGCTCTCCACCATGGCGGGATGCACACCCATCCTCTCTGCTCCCTAAGACTCTGTGTATATCTTTCTCATTGCAACTTATGATGTTTTGTCATAAGATTTTAACATTTAAGTATCAGTCTCCCCATCTAGTCCCTGGGCTCCCTCTGGATTGTGTCCCCACATAGACAAACTCCATACACATGTGTTAGTGGATGAATGAATGAATGAAAACATGAATGGATGATTCCCTCCTTTAACTCCTCCTCCTGGTACTGGTTTCAGCATTAGCACCTGGTTAGTTGGGTCTGCCAAGTTTGGATACCTCTGATTCAGATGCCTGAAGAGGTTGTTAACTCATTACTTTAGAAAATTAGAATGGGAATCAGTTGAGAAGATCCAAAAGGACACTCTGTATGAATTGCATATAAGTTTGCCAAGTAAAAAGACAGACAGTTTCTCATAAATGAAATGTTAAATAAGGAGGCATAGGTGAAGTACCAGCTGACATGGATAATTTATTAGGGGGTTGTCACCTCTCTCATCATGAAGCCCCACCGACCGCACCCCCAACAAATAAACATAGCTTGCTTGCTCTTGCTCTCTCTCCACCATTTTTCCTGAGTCACCAGCTCTGGTCTTAGTGAGGATGAAGCATTTTCAACTTCATTTGTTACATGAGTAGAAATGGGCTTTATTGTCCCAGAACTCTTTCTCTGACACTTGTGGAAAATTTTACTCAGACCTTTCTCCTGACCCCATATCCGTTTGATTAGCTGGCAGCTCACGAGGCTTATAATCTGGCAAGTTAAGGACATGTCTGACCCTTCTGCTGACTGACGTGTGGAATGCTCAGACCGATCCCACTCTGTGAGGACAGCTCTGCTTCTGTGGACGTGCGAGCACCTGGGCCAACTGACCTTCTGCAGGTGACTTTGATCTTGAATTCAGTTCACTGAGTGTCAGGTGATGATAGACTCTTGTCAGCCCAAGCACCCTGCTTCTTCTTTTAACCGGTCATCCCTCTGTTCACCCTCCCCAATTCACCTGCTTGCACACATAGACTAATAGATGCCAACTTCATGCTTTACTTATTAAACAGTTACTGTGTCTGGTTGGTACTTGGCCACCACCCTTATGGTTCTTTTTTTTTTTTTTAAGATTTTATTTATTTATTTTAGAGAGAGAGAACATGAGCACGGGGTGGGACAGAGGGAGAGAGAGAATCCCAGGCAGACTCTGTGGAGTCTTCTTCCCTCCCCTGAGCATGGAGTCTGACATGGGGCTTGATCTCACAGCCCTGAGATCATGACTGAGCCGAGACCAAGGGTTGGATGTTCAACTGACTGAGCCACCCAGGCACCGCCCCCACCCCACGATTTGTTCTAATATGTTATTATGAAACCCTGGCTGTTGCAGCTTGCATAAGGCAGCTGAGGCTGACCCAGTCACCCCATCAGTCTGCATTCAACCAATGTGCCTACTGGGTTTTACTGGTAGAGAGGGACTAGTTACACTCCATCTTATAATTAATTAAAACAAAGGTCACAGAGTCTTACAGACTTGCTTAACAATTATTATAAAGAGAAAGGAAGGGAGGAAGGGAGGAATTCATACATCTAGAGAACAGGTTTTGGTTCAAGACCTCTACTCGGTGCACCAGAGGACTGTCTCAGCAATCCTGAAAGTAGACACTGCCATTCCCATTTCCGCTTTCCTTCCTGGACACACGGAGCCCAAGATCTGCCCTTGGCTTGGGTGTTAGGATGTATTGTGGGTTCATTTGCACCAGGTGGCCCAGATTTGCATGGGAGGCAAAGGGGAGTCCAAAGGGTCCAATTCAAAGTTGCTGGGGATTAGTCAGTAAAAAATCGAAGAACTGGCAACGAAGAACTCTCAGCAGTGAGAATCCAGATCAAGGGTATCTGGAAAGAGCCTCAGAGACAACAAAACAGTATGGAGGATGGGGGGTGGGAGAGTGGCGAGAGCCTTTGTAAAGAGCTTGCTTCTGAGCCTGGTGAGGGAGAAAAGCACTGGAGGGGCACTAGGCCCTCCTTGGTTATGGATGAGCCTTGAATGCCAGCCCCAGCCGCTGGAGCTGGTAAGAGCAGATGTGAGATTTAACGCCTGTTCTGTCTGACACCAGATGCGACATACCAACTACAGGTGGGGTGACTGGCCTTCCCTCTGACATGCTGAAGTCAGTGCGGAAAACCCAGGACCTGGGAAGCGGTAACTGGGTGCAAAATAAGGGAACCCAAGGTTGGGGAGGAATGGAGTTTTCAGCACGACACCCAAGGGGTGGCTGGGTAGGGGAACTGCCAAACCAGGCAGGAGTCTTCCTCTCCCTTCCCTATGTCAGGCCCTTTCCCTTCTCAGCTGCATTGACCTGGAAAGTACAGAATTCCTTCTGCACTGGCCTGCCAGCCAGAGCAAATACATGATGGGGCTTGGAATCCAGGATGTCCGATTCCAGATGTGGCCACAGGGTGGAGACACACGGTGGTCCAATCCCTCTGTCTTGCTCCAAGGCTGAGCCACATCAAGGGATTTACCCAAAGAGCAGACTTGCTGGGCTGTAAGGTTTAAAAACAAACCAACATGGTCTTGAAATCATTTTCTAAACCCTGATAAGAAGCCCTGGGTCATCTTTCAAAAGGACTCAGGCTAATTTAGAAATACCTTCCACCTCCTTGGGGCAGCTATGAATATACTACAGATGCTTAACCTAACATTTTTTAATCCTGCAAATATATATCATGTTGGCATTCTGTGAAGGAGAATCTGAACTACAAAACAAAGCAAGGTAAAACTGCGGGAGGACGCCATCTGACACCATGGGACACACAGCAGGACAACACCTGGGTGTCCCAGGCTTACTCCAATGAAAGTCACGTAAGTAACCTACTCACAGAAGGTTCTGGAAAAAATTATATTTATACAGATAAACATATAAAAATGTGTGTATACAGATTAAGAAAACAAATGTGGCAAAATGATTTTAAAAATAGGTGAATCTGAAATAAAATCTTTAAAAGTGGGGGGGCTCTTCAGTGGCTCAGTCAGTTAAGCACCTGCCTTCGGCTCAGGTCAGGCTCTCAAGGTCCTGGGTTGGAACCCTGCATTGGGCTCCCTCCTCGGCGGGGAGCTTGTCTCTCCCTCTCCCTCTGCTGTTCTCCCACTTGTGCTCTCTCCCTCTTCCTCTCCCTCTCTCAAGTAAGTAAATAAAATCTTTTTAAAAAAGTAAGTGAATTTAAGTAAAGGATATATAGGACTTTTTGGTATTGTTTTCATATTTTTTCTGTAAGTTTGAAATTGTTTCAAAATAAAGATTTTTAAAACACTAAGATCCAGGAGTCCTGGATGCAAGAATCAGACTTTCTATTACCCCTCTTCTTGGTATTTGTCATTTCAGGTAACCTCTCTGGCCAGTGGTTCTTCTTCTGTAAAATAAAGGAAGCCGGGGCGCCTGGGTGGCTCAGTCAGTTAAGCGACTGCCTTCGGTTCAGGTCATGATCCCAGGGTCCTGGGATCAAGCCCCACATTGGACTCCCTGCTCAGCAGGAAGCCTGCTTCTCCCTCTGCCTGCCACTTCCCCTGCTTGTGCTCTCTCTCTCTCTGTCAAATAAATAAATAAAATATTTAAATAAATAAATAAATAAATAAATAAATAAATAAATAAAATAAAGAAAGCCATCTGTTTCCACTAATATAAAGTTTCCACTGCATGAATAAACTTCAGCTCACCCATTCCCAGAAAGAAAAAGAAACTGATCTTAGTAATATATTTTATTTACCCCAATATATCCAAAGTATAACCATTTCAACATGTAATCATTGTGTTAAATTTTATCAGTGAGAGATTTTACTTTCTCTTATTTGTAGTAAGTCTTAGACGCACAGCCCACCTCACCTGAGACTAGCACATTTCACGAGCTAGGACCCACCTGTGGCCAGTGGCTGCCTGGAGTTGCACAGTGCAGGTCTTTGTGTGGGTTCTCTGGGCAACTCCGAGTCAGGGCCGAGCCGCACACCTGGCCACCATCCCCCCTCTCCCCCTTCCCGATCCAGGCCACCCTTGCCTGGTCTGAGGCTCGAAAGCTTTCTCTTGCTCCTAACTGTTCACTCAAAATCTCTGGCCTGGGCACATTTCTTCTTCTTCCAGCGAAGCCTTGAAGGTTTTGGAACGACAAAGGCGAGCAGCCTTTGTCCTCTGCTTTCCTGCTATGCCATGCCATCCTGAGGCAATGAAAGCGATAGACCTAGTGGAATGAATGGATTAGAAGAACAACCAAGAACAACAGAAATGCACTGGGTACCATTTCACAACTATGTTCCCTCCACAAAGTATGTTTTCTTTAATTCTGTTTTTTGCACGTGTGCACGTGTGCGTGTGTGTGTGTGTGTTGTGGGGGGAAGAAAGTGCAGTGGACATCTCCCTAGTAAAAGAAAGATTTCGCCCCAACCCCTTCTTGCCCGCAGGAAGCAACAGTTCTGAGTTCAAGGATTCCTCTTTTCAGGTTAAGCCTCTGACCTTTCAACATCTTCAGCATCACTTGGTTGAGCATAAGAAGGATTAGCAGAGGTCAGTGTGGGGCATGACGGTTCGACTCAGAGGACTGGGGAGTGAAGGCCAACAGGGGGCAGACTGTAGACTCTAAGTGGGCAGGGGCAGTATTTTATATCAGCTGCCTATATTATTACTGCATTATGTGATCTAAGCCAACACCCTGCTATATCATTGTATCCTCACCACAAACATATGGAGAATTATACGGTTATTTCCTCATTTACAAACGAGAAAACTGAAGGTCAGGGATATAGATAGATAGAGAGACCTCATATGTATATATGTGTATGTATATGTGTATCATATATTCATATATATGATTGATAAGTAGATGATAGCTATATATAGGAAGGTACATAGAATAGAGATATATGCTGTATAGATGTACAGTATTATTAAATAGCCCAGGGAAGAAACATAAGAAATAATAACATTATCTCTGGATGACTGGAGATAGGAATATTCAAGACACTGATTTTCACTGTCCATTCTCCTTTATTTTTTTAATAATTTTTTATTGCTATGTTAATCACCATACATTACATCATTAGTTTTTGATGTAGTGTTCCATGATTCATTGTTTGTGCATAACACCCAGTGCTCCACGCAGAATGTGCCCTCTTTAATACCCATCACCAAGCTAACCCATCCCCCCACCCCCTCCTCTCTAGAACCCTCAGTTTGTTTTTCAGAGTCCATCGTCTCTAATGGTTTGTCTCCCCCTCCGACTTACTCCCCTTCATTCTTCCCCTCCTGCTATCTTCTTCTTCTTTTTTTTTCTTAACATATATTGCATTATTTGTTTCAGATGTACAGATCCGTGATTCATCAGTCTTATACAATTATCAGTGCTCACCATAGCACATACCCTCCCCAATGTCTATCACCCAGCCACCCAATCCCTCCCACCCCCCACCACTCCAGCAACCCTCAGTTTGTTTCCTGAGATTAAGAATTCCTCCTATCAGTGAGGTCATATGATACATGTCTTACTCTGATTGACTTATTTCACTCAGCATAACACCCTCCAATTCCATCCATGTCATTACAAATGGCAAGATCTCATTCCTTTTGATGGCTGCATAATATTCCATTGTGTATATATACCACTTCTTCTTTATCCATTCATCTCTCAATGGACATCTTGGCTCTTTCCACAGTTTGGCTATTGTGGACATTGTTGCTCTAAACATGGGGGTGCACGTACCCCTTCGGATCCCTACATTTGTATCTTTGTGGTAAATACCCAGTAGTGCAATTGCTGGATCGTATGGTAGCTCTATTTTCAACTGTTTGAGGAACCTCCATACTGTTTTCCAGAGTGGTTGCACCAGCTTGCATTCCCACCAACAGTGTAGGAGGGTTCCCCTTTCTCCACATCTCCGCCAACAACTGTCGTTTCCTGACTTGTTAATTTTAGCCATTCTGACGGGTGTGAGGTGGTATCTCATGGAGGTTTTGATTTGGATTTCCCTGATGCCGAGCGATGTTGAGCACTTTTTCATGTGTCTGTTGGCCATTTGGATGTCTTCTTTGGAAAAATGTCTGTTCATGTCTTCTGCCCATTTCTTGATTGGATTCTTTGTTCTTTGGGTGTTGAGTTTGATAAGTTCTTTCTAGATTTTGGATACTAGCCCTTTATCTGATATGTCATTGCCAAATATTTTCTCCCATTCTGTCGGTTGTCTTTTGGTTTTGTGGACTGTTTCTTTGGCTGCGCAGAAGCTTTTGATCTTGATGAAATCCCAATCGTTCATTTTTGCCCTGGCTTCCCTTGCCTTTGGCGATGTTTCTAGGAAGAAGTTGCTGTGGCTGAGGCCGAAGAGGTTGCTGCCTGTGTTCTCCTTTAGGATTTTGATGGACTCCTGTCTCACGTTTAGGTCTTTCAACCATTTGGAGTCTATTTTTGTGTGTGGCATAAGGAAATGGTCCAGTTTCCTTCTTCACATGTGGCTGTCCAATTTTCCCAACACCATTTGTTGAAGAGACTGTCTTTTTTCCATTGGACATTCTTTCCTGCTTTGTCGAAGATGAGTTGACCATAGAGTTGAGGGTCCATTTCTGGGCTCTCGATTCTGTTCCATTGATCGATGTGTCTGTTTTTGTGCCAGTACCATACTGTCTTGATGATGACAGCTTTGTAAGAGAGCTGGAAGTCCGGAATTGTGATGCCGCCAGCTTTGCTTTTCTTTTTCAAGATTCCTCTGGCTATTCGGGGTCTCTTCTGGTTCTATACACATTTTAGGATTATTTGTTCCATTTCTTTGAAAAAGGGGGATGGTATTTTGATGGGGATTGCATTGAATGTGTAGATTGCTCTGGGTAGCACTGACATCTTCACAATGTTTGTTCTTCCAATCCATGAGCATGGAACGTTTTTCCATTTCTTTATGTCTTCTTCAATCTCTTTCCTGAGTATTTTATAGTTTTCTGAGCACAGATCCTTTGCCTCTTTGGTTAAATTTATTCCTAGGTATCTTATGGTTTTGGGTGCAATTGTAAATGGGATCGACTCCTTGATTTGTCTGTCTTCTGTCTTGTTGTTGGTGTATAGGAATGCCACTGATTTCTGTGCGTTGATTTTATAGCCTGCTACTTGATTGAATTCCTGTATGAGTTCTAGCAGTTTTGGGGTGGAGTCTTTTGGGTTTTCCACATGCAGTATCATATCATCTGCAAAGAGTGAGAGTTTGACTTCCTCTTGGCCAATTTGGATGCCTTTGATTTCTTTTTGTTGTCTGATTGCTGTGGCTAGGAATTCTAATACTCTGTTGAAGAGCCGTGGTGAGAGTGGACATCCCTGCTGCGTTCCTGACCTTAGGGGAAAAGCTCTCAGCTTTTCCCCATTGAGAATGATATTCGCTGTAGGTTTTTCATAGATGGCTTTTATGATATTGAGGTATGAACCCTCTATCCCTCTACTCTGAAAAGTTTTGATCAAGAAAGGATGCTGTACTTTGTCAAATGCTTTTTCTGCATCTATTGAGAGGATCACAGGATAATTGTTCTTTCTTTTGTTAATGTATTGTATCACGTTGATTGATTTGCGGATGTCGAACCAGCCTTGCAGCCCAGGGATAAATCCCACTTGGTCATGGTGAATAATCCTTTTAATGTACTGTTGGATCCTATTGGCTAGTATTTTGGTGAGAATTTTTGCATCCATGTTCATCAAGGATATTGGTCTGTAATTCTCCTTTTTGATGGGGTCTTTGTCTGATTTTGGGATCAAGGTAATGGTGGCCTCATACATGAGTTTGGAAGTTTTCCTTCCATTTCTATTTTTTGGAACAGTTTCAGGAGAATAGGTATTAATTCTTCTTTAAATATCTGATAGAATTCCCCTAGGAAGCCATCTGGCCCTGGGCTTTTGTTTGTTGGGAGATTTTTGATGACTGCTTCAATTTCCTTAGTGTTTATAGGTCTGTTCAGGTTTTCTATTTCTTCCTGGTTCAATTTTGGTAGTTGATACATCTCTAGGAATGCACCCATTTCTTCCAGGTTATCTAATTTGCTGGCATAGAGTTGCTCATAACATGTTCTTAGAATTGTTT
>NW_027398314.1:0-12189 GCF_003265705.2 Callorhinus ursinus
CAGGGAAATCCAAATCAAAACCTCAATGAGATACCACCTCACACCAGTCAGAATGGCTAAAATTAACAAGTCAGGAAACGATAGATGTTGGCGAGGATGCAGAGAAAAGTGAACCCTCCTACACTGTTGTTGGGAATGCAAGCTGGTGCAGCCACTCTGGAAAACAGTATGGAGGTTCTTCAAAAAGCTGAAAATAGAGCTACCCTATGACCCAGCAATTGCACTACTGGGTATTTACCCCAAAGATACAAATGTAGTGATCCAAAGTGGCACGTGCACCCAGATGTTTATAGCAGCAATGCCCACAGTAGCCAAACTATGGAAAGAGCCTAGATGTCCATCGACAGATGAATGGATAAAGAAGATATGGTATATATATACAATGGAATATTATACAGCCATAAAAAAACCCGAAATCTTGCCATTTGCAACGATGTGGATGGAACTAGAGGGTATTATGCTGAGCGAAATAAGTCAATCAGAGAAAGACAAGTATCATATATCTCACTGATATGAGGAATTTGAGAAGCAAGGCAGAGGATCATAGGGGAAGAGAGAGAAAAATGAAACAAGATGAAACCAGAGAGGGAGACAAACCATAAGAGACTCAATCTCGGGAAACAAACTAAGGGTTGCTGGAGTGGAGGGGGGTAGGAGGGATGGGGTCGCTGGGTGATGGGACACTGGGGAGGATATGTGCTATGGTGAGTGCTGTGAATCATGTGTAAGACTGATGAATCATAGACCTGTACCCCTGAAACAAATAATATATTATATGTTAATAAAAACAAATAAAATGCATAGTAAAAAAAAAAAGAATGAGGGGCGCCTGGGTAGCTCAGTCCTTTAGTGTCTGCCTTTGGCTCAGGTCATGATCCCGGAGTCCCGGGATCGAGTCCCACATCGGGCTCCCTGCTCAGCGGGGAGTCTGCTTCTCCCTCTGATCCTCACCCTGCTTGTGCTCTCGCTCTAATAAATAATCTTTAAAAAAAAAAAAAAAAAGGATCAGCAACCTACAGTCCATGGAGTGATTTTCAGTGACAGAGCCTAGCAAAACAACGTAGTCCCACTAGCAGCCCCTTCTTTGCTTGTTCCTTATCCTAACACCTACTCTCTTTGTTCTGCTGCTTAGTCATTTATATGTTAGCTATTGATGAAGACTTGAGTTGTGATCACCCCTAGAGACATCTGCAATTTGGAAAAAATTCATAAAAATGGAAAAGTCCCCCCAAATAGGGCTATAATGATTGTGGCTATACTATTTTATTTTCTGTTTGGTGGCTAAACTTCTAAAAGTAATTTATTTCATGAGATCTTCCCTGTTTTCTTTTTACAGGTTCTATACAAAATAGGATACCTCCCCTTCTAAACTTAACCATTAAAACCTCTCTCTAACCTCTTGTTCTGCACTATTCAATGTTTATGCTGCCCAAAAAGAAGGAAGCTTCTTGAATACAGAAGGGGAGAATATGTATTTTAGCCTGTAATCACCTTCATAACATCTAGCATAATGACAAGCACAGGGTAGGAACTAAAACACTTACTACTATATACAAATTATCACTTCATAATCCAACAATCAGAAAAATAATTGAATAAGACATTTAAAAAGCCAAGACTCTAGTCTTTAGCCGATATTTAAAGTAAAAAAAGCTCTTAATTTGTGTTATATTAACAAAGAGGAAAAATTCAAATAATATTTTGCTGTAATGATTATTTTTCCAAGTAAACATACATGCTGTGTTGCAGATGATACAATGACAGTTTCTCACTCACAAGGAATCTATAATCTAACAGGAATAAAAGATGACTGCCTGGAGGGGCATTCCTCCTTTTAGAAGACGTCTCTATGATATAATTCTACAGTGTAAACAAAGCAATTATTTTACATTATTCATTATAATTATAGGACTTTAAGAGATGGAAAGAAGTTCCTGAAGCATCATTTCTTCTTCCAACACTCAGTCTCTAGAATTCAAACTAGTTTTGGTACTCAAATTTTTACTGAGTCAACAGGTTTAGAAATAATTTTAAAAAATTTAAACCAGCATACTTTTCTTAACTTTCTTTTTTCCTCCCAGAATATTCTCACTATAAAACTAAGTCTACTTAATTTTCAACTCAGCACAAACTTATTTTTCCACTATTTCCAACCATAAAATTATTGTCTTTATCTCAAAAGTTCAGATCAGGACCAAACTCAGAATATAAATGGACGGGTAAGTCTTCTGGAGCATACTTTCTGATACCAGGAAGCTGGGGAAATTTTCACTTCTCTTATTTGAGGCATGAAAGAAGAGAGAAGATACCCTTTAAAATTCTAACTTACATTTTTTACATCAGCCCTCACTCTTCAAAAGTAAAAATAATAGGCCAGAATCATGGAAATTATGTACCAACCTAGAGAAGTATCTTGGAAAACTAACAAAAGGAGTACTTAATCATAAAGGAATAAAATGAAAAAAAAATTGTTGACTCACAAAGTGTTTTGAGTAATGACAAAAACAAATTTAAAGAAAAAGAAGGGTATCATATAAAAAGATGCAGAGGCAATTTTAGAATGTAATTGTATTGGGAACATCTTTATTTTTTTAAAGCAAGAAAGAGCCCTCAGAGGAAACAACTAAACAGCAATACTCATTTAAGTCAAAACAACTTTCTAAATAGTATATATACTTAGAAATGCTGTAAATTCTAGGGTAGAAATATAAAAAACAGAATATCCAAGTAGTAATGAATTTGACCACTTTCATAAAGTCATTATTGAAAAGGGAAGTTAGAGCATTTGTTCTTAAATGAGGAAATTATGCTTTCAAAAAAAAAAAACAGCTACATTTCTTCTCACAAATAAAAGATTGGCTTTAACTTACTTACTGATAATAAAATAGGTCCCACATTTTATTCATTTCCTTAGCATTTTAAATAAATTTACTGATATACTATGAGAAATATTTGTGTTTAAGCGTCTATGATTGCCTGCGTGGTGCAGTCAGTTAAGCGTCCAACTTTTGGTTTCAGCTTGGGTCCTGATCTCAGGATCATGAGATCGAGGTTTGCATCGGGAGTCTGCTAAGTTTCTCTCTCCCTCTCCATTTGCCCTTCCCCACTTCACGCTCTTTCTCTCTCATATAAATAAATTCTTGAAATCTTAACAAAAAAAAAAAAAAGAAAAAGAAAAAAGCACCATTTCCTCTAATCTGTCCACACGACCACAAGGTAAATGAAGCAAAGATCACCAAATCACAACCCTTGGACACAACCATATGCTACAGCTCTGCCTAGTATGTTAACCCAAAGGAAATCCTTTAATTTAATCTAAATCATTACCTTATATTAAACCTTTTTCAGTTTATATCAAAGGACTCAGACAATCATTTCCTCAAGTGTAATTTCTAGGTACCATATATTCTTCAAGTGGTCACTACATACTAGGTACTAAGTTAAACCCACTGGGTTTCACAAAAAAATAAATAAATAAAGAGCAGTATTTAGCTGAGGAGTACTTGAACCCTTTGGAAAATTTCAAATTCAGATAGCACACTTTTGCATTAATGATATGGGATTCATACCAATTTATTGACCTGTATGTTACTGACCTATAGGAACTGTTCCTATAGCTCACATTTAAAAAAAAAATCTATTTTGAAATATAGTTGGCGTTATCTATATTTGTTCCTATCTTTTTCATTTTTTTGGAAAAAATTAATTATTAAATAGACAAAGGGAGGCCCCATGTCCTTACCAATCCCATTCCCCACTTGCTTTGCAAAGGTAACTTCCATTATGTAACTTAGTGTTTATTGTCCCTATGCATGTCCCTTATAGTTAATTATACTTTGAAAGGTTTTTTTTTGCAGAGAATTAAAAATTATGTGAAAGGCATCAAAATCTACATGTTCTTCTGGAACTTTTTCTTGCTCAACATTATGCTTTTTAGTTTTACCCATGTCAATGTTAATTCATGTCATTCTAGCTTTTTTTTTTTGCTTTTATAATAAACATTTTAGAACACATCAAAGAAGTGCAATAAACTCCATTAACCCATCATGTAACTTCAAGATTACATCCATTCTTCCCCTCCAATATTTTTTGATATAGTATTTTAAATCCCAGATCTATCATTTTACCCTATAAAATTTATTTTAACTGCTGAATAGTCCCATTATATGAAACAGTCTTCTGTTGTTAAATATTAAAGTTGTTTTACATAGTAAGAATTTTTTCCAATTTGACAAC
Source organism: Callorhinus ursinus (assembly GCF_003265705.2). Taxonomy (NCBI): domain Eukaryota; kingdom Metazoa; phylum Chordata; class Mammalia; order Carnivora; family Otariidae; genus Callorhinus; species Callorhinus ursinus. The sequence continues at coordinate 4,237 of NW_027398314.1, forward strand.
CTATTATTAGAGGAGTCTAATTCACTCATATACATATTACGGCTTTGGTATATTTGAACTTACTTCTTCCAGCTTACTTTGAGCTTTCTGACTACCATTCTTTTTTTCTCTATTTCCTCCTCTCTCTCCTATCAGTAAATTTTAATATCCTCTTTTCTTTTTCCTTATTTAAAAGACTTAGACTTCTATTCTTTTAGAAGTTATGCTTAATGTACCTACATGATTATTACTAACTCTGACATGCCATTAATTTATAAAGTACACCATATTATCTTGTGTACCATTAAAATAGAAAAATGCTATCATCTAAAGCATAAAATGCTTTCTTATCACTTAAAATTCTAATTTTATACTTTAAAAGAGAGACTTACTTAGAAGTACATTTTTATTCTATTACCACCCCATGTGATACAGAATAAAAAGGAAAGCAAAATGAATTGTTTGACATACTCCTGCATCTTCCTCATATTCAGATTTGAACCTTCTCAATTACTTTCCAATTCAGAGACTGCTGAAGTCTGTTTTTTTCCCCCACACAATATTATCCTCAACGTCATCAAGACCATTACTGATGTAGTACCTCTTAAAAATGCTCCATTATTATCTCCCAATTTTCTTCTAAACACCAGTGCTCACATTTTCTTGATCTTGCCAGAAGGTCTCAACAAAAGGTTTTCTGACAAAAACCAGAACAATTCCTTCCTCAAATTGTCTTAAGATGGTCTGTTAACTAAAACATCAAAGTGCTGCAGTTGTCTAATCGTGCTACCACACAGAATAACCAAGTTCACAAAGGCAATAAAAATACACACATAAACTACCTTACCAACAGTGATTATATGATATCATCAGCTGAAGATGCATTCTGATTTCAAAGATGTGAGAAAACAAGAAATACCTGGTAGCTTTCAATATTCTCTTTTTCTATGGAGTCTAGGTCTGAATTTATCTTTATGTAACCTGCTTAATACCAAGAATGTTCTAACTGGGGACTCTTTTTTTTTTTTTTAATACTTATATATACACACATTTTTTTAAAGTTTTTATGTTAATTCCAGTTAACATACAGTGTTGTATTAATCTGTGGACTACTGAATTTCCTCAGGTCTAAAAAATCCTGAGCTATTAACTCTTTAAATACTACTAGACCACCATTCTCTCCATTTTCTTCTGGAATTCACATTAGATGAATGTTGGTAACCTTTATTTTATTTATTTATTTGTTATTTTTTTTTAAGATTTTATTTATTTGAAAAAAAAGATTTTATTTATTTGAGAGAGAATGCGAGGGCACACATGAGTGGGGGGGGGCAAAGGGAGAGGGAGAAGCAGACTCCCTCCTCAGCACAGAGCCCGACCCGGGGCTTGATCCTAGGGCCCTAAGACCATGACCTGAGCTGAAGACAGAGGTTTAACCAGCCACCCAGGCACCCCAGTAATCTTTATTTCTTTGTACTATGTTCTGGGTGAGTTCCCTCAGTACCATCTTCCAAATTCATTCTTTGACACATCAAGTCTAAAGTCTAAAGTTTGTCTTTGAGAGAGAGAGAGGGAGAGCACAGAGGGAGAAGAAGACTCCCCACTGAGCAGGGAGCCCAATGCAAGACTCGATCCCAGGACCCTGAGATCATGACCCGAGCCAAAGGCAGATGCTTAACCGACTGAGCCACCCAGGTTTGTATTTTCTATTACTTTTTTCTCAATAACCATATTTTTCATTTCCAAGTTTTCTAATTAGCTGTTTTCCTATCTAGTAGATCTTATTCCATTATGCCTCTTTTAATTCCTTAATCCTCTTTACTAGTTTATATTCACTTATCTCTTTGCACATACTGAACACAAACTTTTTTGTTCATCTGTTTTATAAATGTATGTATTTTTTTAAAAGACTTTATTTATTTATTTGACAGAGAGAGAGACACCGAGAGAGGGAACACAAGCAGTGGGAGTGGGAGAGGGAGAAGCAGGCCTCCCAGGGAGCAGGGAGCCTAAGGCTGGGCTTGATCCCAGGACCCTGGGATCGTGGCCTGAGCTGAAGGTAGACGCTTAACGACTGAGCCACTCAGGCACCCCTGTTTTATGAATTTAAGTTTTATGTGGAGTGAATTCTTTTTCCAATTGTTAAATTAATTGCTGTCCTAGTATTAGATTTCTTGGATGTACTCTAGAATTTTGGTTGTTTGCTCATTTCAAATGGGAGGTTTCTTGTTTTTTCCCCTTCTCCTCTTCTCTCTCCCTCCATCAGTGCTGTGGGACAGAGCCATAGAAAGCAATGTAAATGTTACCACCTAGCATTGTGTTATGTTCTACCCTTTGTGCTCATCCATCCCCACCTAGCAGTTTTCAGGGCATCTCCTGCCAGCCCTCAAAGTCCCCAATTTAGTATGTCTTATAAAAGTAGTTTTTAATTACTTCCCTGGAAGAATATTGGGGATAAAGCCAAAACAGTCATAAAATGGTTCCTTAGCTTGATCTGGTCCAAAATTGCGTCCATAAGCCCTCATCTTCCAACAAAGCTTTAGCCCTAGTCAGCAGCCCAAGATTATTTTCCCTACCAATATTGCTTCATGTAGTGAGTGGGACTCCTTGTGCTCTATCTCAGATGGGAAACACTTAGTCCCTTTTACCACACAAGAGCATAAATTCCACAGCCTAACTTAGGACTTTGAGTCCAACAAAACCTGCAAAATCAATCTCTACACACCATTTTGAGTTTCTGTTCTGTTTCTGGTTCATAGAGATAATATTCTACTTTTTTGGGTCCTATGATTTTGTTCTGTTTTCCCTTCTTATACTTTATTCACAAATGCTGTGTCTGGAATGGTGTTTTAAAATAGTAAACTTATTGTGCCTTATCTTTTTCTCCCTCCCAATTATTATTTATTGCACAAACATTAAAGGAAATCAGTTATGCCAAAACCCATCAACTGTTTTGATTTTTCCATATTCTCTTCTAGTTTCTGTCCATGTATGTACACTTCTATAATTATATAATTGCTATAATACAGTTACAATTTGGTTTTCATTTTTTTATTGGATATTTCACATACTTTAGAAAGCTTTCAAAATTTTCACTCCCTATGGCGTGCTCCTAAATGAGATATAACACATCAAACAAGTGAATGGTTAGTTTAAACTGTTTTGAAAGGGGGGAAAAATCTACTTTCAAAAAAAACGCGAGTGGAGGAAAGGACTGTGGTTTACCGCAATACTACATAAATGTCTTCAAAGTCAGCAATACATCACCCACAACACATCTTAGGTATCTTCAAGTATCTATGCCTTTCTAAATATACCAATCTTGACTAAAAAAAAATTTTACCTCACGTTAAACCTCACACCAAGTAGTATCTTATCAAGTATCTTACTATAAAAATAGCCTACAAATGTCAACGGCATAAAGAAATTATTTCCTTTTATGTATTTGCTAATGTATTTACCATACACGACATATTCTGCAAACCTAGTTCTGTTTCACTTAGGTAAATCATGAACACTCAGAGGCACAGTGTCTTCAACTTTAATATGAGATTATTCCTGAGTGAGGATTAAATGCAGTCTTATGTTTGAAAGTGCTTTGAAACCACAGAGATATTATTTTTACTACAATTACCTTTTCTATTTCTCTTTGTGTAGCTCCTTCCTTTTTCAAACGTTCCTGTTCTACACACTTGGCATTGTAATTTTCCTTGGATTTCTGGAGGGCCTGAGTTATGCTTTGAATGGTTTGAACAGCTTCCAGAGTTCCTGCAACTTCTTCTTTAGTCTGTATGGTATGAAATGATTCATCAAAATGACTGAACTGTCATGCACTCAATATGTGATCAATCAGTCCTTTCACAGGAAAAAACTGATACCTTTTTATGAGCTTTTACTTGTTCTTCTCCATACTTCTGAACTTCCTTTATTAATTCTTGTAATTTTCTAACAAGATCCAAGTGACAGTTTGCTAATTTCTCTGTAGATGTTTTGAACACATCCCACACTGGTGCAAATGTTCTAAGGGAAAGGAAATATGGGAATTATTTAATAAAAAAAAGGTTAAGGCTCAAAACAAAACCAACAGAAAAAATAATGTTATACTCAGCAATTTTAATTAGACAAAATAGGAAATTAAAATAAATCACAAATAAAATGATTTTTCATTCTGACAGTGATTTTTTTACTCCTTGGTTAATTAAAATATTTTTGGACCTTAAGTACACAGAAATCAGTTAACTATTTATCACAGGTCTGGCCACGGGCCCTCTCTCTTAATTATGTCATACTATTTTCTGAGTTGATTTGGTTTTTTTTCACTTGTATCAGAAGCCTTTCTAATCATGGTCTATTGTTAAAAATTAACTTTTTACCAAATTTCAATTTTCAACTATGCAGGGCTCATTTAAAATGCTTCACCAGAAAATAAAAGTTCCTCTGAATTCAAACATGCAAAATCAAATGCACACATGATTTTATGAGTCCTCATCACTAATAATCATGAGAATTATTTTAACACTGTTACTTGAAATATTGTTTCAGATAATTTTATCTGTGCACTTTAACACTAAAACAGTCCCCTTTCCACTACATGGTACCTGTGCATGACCTACTTTCCTACCATTTCTTCATAATACTGAGAATTTAGTATTTTCTGCAGGTTCAAGTATATCCAAGAATTACTAAATTATTATATCCTAGATAGTACTTAGGATGTCAATGGTTAGCTTAAAACAATCTAGTCAATAAGGAATGACCTAAAGATAATTTTATCCTACGTTTTCCTCAGGTACTACCTAAGATATTTTCAACATCACCTGTTTTGCTCCATGACCAGACCTCTACTAGAAAACAAACAGAAGCACAAGGCTAAAGGGCAGAGAAAGAAATTACTTACCCTAATATGTACTCTGTCCCAATCACTACATTTCCTATCCAGTAGGAATGCTAACTTGCAGTGATCATTTTAAGCAACAGTAAAGAATTTCAAAGAGGAAAGTTAAGATACTTAGAATAGGGCTGTTCTGATTAGATCTCACCTCACACTTTAAAATCTAAATCAGCATCAAATCTGGCAAGGAGTTAAATGGAACATTTTGAGAGCAAAAATAGGTAACTGAAAAGTATCCACTCACTACAGCACCAAAATACATGTACATCACTTCATGTAAACATGACAGTGTGGATTTCACAAAGCAGGAAGATGGAAGTGTCCCTTTACCAAAGGATTCTTTACATTGTAAAGGGGTTCAACATAAGACTTCTCTAAGTACAGGTTTCTTTAAGGAATGTCAAATATCATTACATTTTTAAAAGTTTAACATACAGAACTTTTTTGGGTTCAAGTAATACACATTAATGTATAATAAGCAGTAAGAAAGAAAACTGACCAATCTGAAGTTATGTTTAAGTGCAAAAAAATACAGAAAGAGGAAACTCAATTTCTTGAATAATATGCATCAGTAAAACATTAATATTTAAAATCTTTATAATCTTAACCAATCACACAACACGTAAAATATCATCCATTATTTATGAGAACCACGCATTTCAAAAACAGAAATGTTGTCAACATCTTTATTATCAGGAAATACAGGTGAAGTCAACCCATGTTTTTTCTATCTCCCACCTGATTAACTAAAAATAGGGTAGAATTTCTGTAATATAACCACAACCAAATAAGTACATTATGTTATATTTATGAACCATTATGTCTTCAACAAGAACTTAATATTCTCAAGAACTGTGCCTAAATCAATATTGAAAAAGAGTTTTTCAGAGAAATTAACTCACCCAAGTTGCGAATAATTGCTTGCAGATTTTGCTAGTTTTGTCATTGACCTGGAGTATGCTTCTTCTATTGTAGCTCTGTTAAATCAAATTTCCATAGGATAAGAGCTCTCAAACACATAGAAAAATTATCAAAATATAATTAAAACTGTTGAAACAAAAAACCCAAATTATATATTAAAAATAAGTAGGTATTGGGTGCCTGGTTAGCTCAGTCAGTAGATCATTCGACTCTGCATCTCGGGGTCATGAGCTCAAGCCCCAGGTTGGGTATACAGCTTACTTTAAAAAAAAAAGTAGGTATGTGGTCATGACACTCAGGTATCTCAGTCCCCTCAAACTCAGAATATCCAAACCAAACTTACTTCAAACTCTTCCCCAACCCCATGCCAACAAAAACCAGCTCTCTAATAAAAAGGAACTATTAACAGTAACTGTCTCTCATTGATGGAACTGTGACTTTTTTTGCTCCTTTAACCTTCTGTGTGTCTTTTTAATATATCACAAGGGTGGTACTTTGATCATCTAAAAAAAGTTAATACAGGAAAAAAATTAATATCTCAATGGGATAAGTTTAACAGCCACAAAAAAGTGGTCCAATCTCCAGCAGTAGTAAACTGATACAAAAACCTCCTGATGAGGAAAGCCACAAAAGCATGGAGAAAAGGGGCTAACTAAAAGGCATCAGAGAGCTCAGGAGGCAATTAAGAATGAGTAAGCCAAGATCTAAGAGAAGGATATCCAGAGAAGTAAATCAGATATGTTGGTTAGCTTTTCCCTGGTGGGCATCTAGAAGCAGGAGCTGAGACTAGGAAGAGGAGCAGCGTTTTTCACAGCCTCACAGGGTAAGGGAGACAAAACTAGATTCAGACTTACCAAAGATGGGAAGCATGGGAAATCCCATACCTTCAAGTTGAGACTCAATGAGTAAGGATAAACCTAAGTAGGCAAGCTCTCAAAGGAACTACCAACTGTATTTTTTCAAACCCTGATACTAGATCCTGTATGGATGTCTTACATACATTCATAAAACCATCAAGCACATAAGCAAATAAGACAAACGAACAAAAACCAGGAAGAACAAATAAGCAATGTTCCAAATGCTGAGATTAGAAAGCTTAGATTTTATGAGTTTATGTACTGTCTTTAAGGAGACAGTACATAAATCAAGAATTTCAGGAGCGCCTGGGTGGGCTCAGTCAGTTAAGTGTCTGCCTTCGACTCAGGTCATGGTCCCAGCATCCTGGCATCAAGCCCCACATCAGGCTCCGTGCTCGGCAGGGAGCCTGCTTCTCACTCTCCCTCTGCCTGCCTGCCTGCCTACTTGTGAATTCTCTCTCTCTCTGTGTCAAACAAATAAATAAAAAATCTTAAAAAAAAAAAAAAAAGAATTTCAGGGGCACCTGCCTGGCTCAGTCACTAGAGCCTGTGACTCTTGATCTCAGGGTCCTGAGTTCAAGCCCTATCACAAAGCTGTAATCATCAAGACAGTATGGGACGGGCACAAAAACAGACACACAGAAGAATGGAACAGAATAGAGAGAGCTCAGAAATGGACCCTCAACTCTGTGGTCAACTAATCTTTGACAAAGCAGGAAAGATGTCCAAAGGAAAAAAGTCTCTTCAACAAATGGTGTTGGGAAAATTGGACAGCCACATGCAGAAGAATGAAACTGGACCTTTTCCTCACACCACACACAAAAATAAACCCAGAATGGATAAAAGACCTAAATGTGATGCAGGAATCCATCAAAATCCTTGAGGAGAGCACAGGCAGCAACATCTTCAACCTCAGCCGCAGCAACTTCTTGCTAGACACGTCCCCAAAGGCAAGGGAAACAAAGGCAAAAATGAACTACTGGGACTTCATCAAGATAAAAACCTTTTGCACAGCACAAGAAACAGTCAACAAAACCAAAAGACAACCGACAGAATGGGAGAAGATATTTGCAAATGACATATCAGATAAAGGGCTAGTATCCAAAATCTATAAAGAACTTATCAAACTCAAAATCAAGACCCAAAGAACAAATAATCCAATCAAGAAATGGGCAGAAGACATGAACAGACATTTCTGCAAAGAAGACATCCAAATGGCCAACAGACACATGAAAAAGTGCTCAACATCACCTGGCATCAGGGAAATCCAAATCAAAACCTCAATGAGATACCACCTCACACCAG
>NW_027398315.1:0-12187 GCF_003265705.2 Callorhinus ursinus
CAGGGAAATCCAAATCAAAACCTCAATGAGATACCACCTCACACCAGTCAGAATGGCTAAAATTAACAAGTCAGGAAACGATAGATGTTGGCGAGGATGCAGAGAAAAGTGAACCCTCCTACACTGTTGTTGGGAATGCAAGCTGGTGCAGCCACTCTGGAAAACAGTATGGAGGTTCTTCAAAAAGCTGAAAATAGAGCTACCCTATGACCCAGCAATTGCACTACTGGGTATTTACCCCAAAGATACAAATGTAGTGATCCAAAGTGGCACGTGCACCCAGATGTTTATAGCAGCAATGCCCACAGTAGCCAAACTATGGAAAGAGCCTAGATGTCCATCGACAGATGAATGGATAAAGAAGATATGGTATATATATACAATGGAATATTATACAGCCATAAAAAAACCCGAAATCTTGCCATTTGCAACGATGTGGATGGAACTAGAGGGTATTATGCTGAGCGAAATAAGTCAATCAGAGAAAGACAAGTATCATATATCTCACTGATATGAGGAATTTGAGAAGCAAGGCAGAGGATCATAGGGGAAGAGAGAGAAAAATGAAACAAGATGAAACCAGAGAGGGAGACAAACCATAAGAGACTCAATCTCGGGAAACAAACTAAGGGTTGCTGGAGTGGAGGGGGGTAGGAGGGATGGGGTCGCTGGGTGATGGGACACTGGGGAGGATATGTGCTATGGTGAGTGCTGTGAATCATGTGTAAGACTGATGAATCATAGACCTGTACCCCTGAAACAAATAATATATTATATGTTAATAAAAACAAATAAAATGCATAGTAAAAAAAAAAAGAATGAGGGGCGCCTGGGTAGCTCAGTCCTTTAGTGTCTGCCTTTGGCTCAGGTCATGATCCCGGAGTCCCGGGATCGAGTCCCACATCGGGCTCCCTGCTCAGCGGGGAGTCTGCTTCTCCCTCTGATCCTCACCCTGCTTGTGCTCTCGCTCTAATAAATAATCTTTAAAAAAAAAAAAAAAAAGGATCAGCAACCTACAGTCCATGGAGTGATTTTCAGTGACAGAGCCTAGCAAAACAACGTAGTCCCACTAGCAGCCCCTTCTTTGCTTGTTCCTTATCCTAACACCTACTCTTTTTGTTCTGCTGCTTAGTCATTTATATGTTAGCTATTGATGAAGACTTGAGTTGTGATCACCCCTAGAGACATCTGCAATTTGGAAAAAATTCATAAAAATGGAAAAGTCCCCCCAAATAGGGCTATAATGATTGTGGCTATACTATTTTATTTTCTGTTTGGTGGCTAAACTTCTAAAAGTAATTTATTTCATGAGATCTTCCCTGTTTTCTTTTTACAGGTTCTATACAAAATAGGATACCTCCCCTTCTAAACTTACCATTAAAACCTCTCTCTAACCTCTTGTTCTGCACTATTCAATGTTTATGCTGCCCAAAAAGAAGGAAGCTTCTTGAATACAGAAGGGGAGAATATGTATTTTAGCCTGTAATCACCTTCATAACATCTAGCATAATGACAAGCACAGGGTAGGAACTAAAACACTTACTACTATATACAAATTATCACTTCATAATCCAACAATCAGAAAAATAATTGAATAAGACATTTAAAAAGCCAAGACTCTAGTCTTTAGCCGATATTTAAAGTAAAAAAAGCTCTTAATTTGTGTTATATTAACAAAGAGGAAAAATTCAAATAATATTTTGCTGTAATGATTATTTTTCCAAGTAAACATACATGCTGTGTTGCAGATGATACAATGACAGTTTCTCACTCACAAGGAATCTATAATCTAACAGGAATAAAAGATGACTGCCTGGAGGGGCATTCCTCCTTTTAGAAGACGCCTCTATGATATAATTCTACAGTGTAAACAAAGCAATTATTTTACATTATTCATTATAATTATAGGACTTTAAGAGATGGAAAGAAGTTCCTGAAGCATCATTTCTTCTTCCAACACTCAGTCTCTAGAATTCAAACTAGTTTTGGTACTCAAATTTTTACTGAGTCAACAGGTTTAGAAATAATTTTAAAAAATTTAAACCAGCATACTTTTCTTAACTTTCTTTTTTCCTCCCAGAATATTCTCACTATAAAACTAAGTCTACTTAATTTTCAACTCAGCACAAACTTATTTTTCCACTATTTCCAACCATAAAATTATTGTCTTTATCTCAAAAGTTCAGATCAGGACCAAACTCAGAATATAAATGGACGGGTAAGTCTTCTGGAGCATACTTTCTGATACCAGGAAGCTGGGGAAATTTTCACTTCTCTTATTTGAGGCATGAAAGAAGAGAGAAGATACCCTTTAAAATTCTAACTTACATTTTTTACATCAGCCCTCACTCTTCAAAAGTAAAAATAATAGGCCAGAATCATGGAAATTATGTACCAACCTAGAGAAGTATCTTGGAAAACTAACAAAAGGAGTACTTAATCATAAAGGAATAAAATGAAAAAAAAATTGTTGACTCACAAAGTGTTTTGAGTAATGACAAAAACAAATTTAAAGAAAAAGAAGGGTATCATATAAAAAGATGCAGAGGCAATTTTAGAATGTAATTGTATTGGGAACATCTTTATTTTTTTAAAGCAAGAAAGAGCCCTCAGAGGAAACAACTAAACAGCAATACTCATTTAAGTCAAAACAACTTTCTAAATAGTATATATACTTAGAAATGCTGTAAATTCTAGGGTAGAAATATAAAAAACAGAATATCCAAGTAGTAATGAATTTGACCACTTTCATAAAGTCATTATTGAAAAGGGAAGTTAGAGCATTTGTTCTTAAATGAGGAAATTATGCTTTCAAAAAAAAAAAACAGCTACATTTCTTCTCACAAATAAAAGATTGGCTTTAACTTACTTACTGATAATAAAATAGGTCCCACATTTTATTCATTTCCTTAGCATTTTAAATAAATTTACTGATATACTATGAGAAATATTTGTGTTTAAGCGTCTATGATTGCCTGCGTGGTGCAGTCAGTTAAGCGTCCAACTTTTGGTTTCAGCTTGGGTCCTGATCTCAGGATCATGAGATCGAGGTTTGCATCGGGAGTCTGCTAAGTTTCTCTCTCCCTCTCCATTTGCCCTTCCCCACTTCACGCTCTTTCTCTCTCATATAAATAAATTCTTGAAATCTTAACAAAAAAAAAAAAAAGAAAAAGAAAAAAGCACCATTTCCTCTAATCTGTCCACACGACCACAAGGTAAATGAAGCAAAGATCACCAAATCACAACCCTTGGACACAACCATATGCTACAGCTCTGCCTAGTATGTTAACCCAAAGGAAATCCTTTAATTTAATCTAAATCATTACCTTATATTAAACCTTTTTCAGTTTATATCAAAGGACTCAGACAATCATTTCCTCAAGTGTAATTTCTAGGTACCATATATTCTTCAAGTGGTCACTACATACTAGGTACTAAGTTAAACCCACTGGGTTTCACAAAAAAATAAATAAATAAAGAGCAGTATTTAGCTGAGGAGTACTTGAACCCTTTGGAAAATTTCAAATTCAGATAGCACACTTTTGCATTAATGATATGGGATTCATACCAATTTATTGACCTGTATGTTACTGACCTATAGGAACTGTTCCTATAGCTCACATTTAAAAAAAAAATCTATTTTGAAATATAGTTGGCGTTATCTATATTTGTTCCTATCTTTTTCATTTTTTTGGAAAAAATTAATTATTAAATAGACAAAGGGAGGCCCCATGTCCTTACCAATCCCATTCCCCACTTGCTCTGCAAAGGTAACTTCCATTATGTAACTTAGTGTTTATTGTCCCTATGCATGTCCCTTATAGTTAATTATACTTTGAAAGGTTTTTTTTTGCAGAGAATTAAAAATTATGTGAAAGGCATCAAAATCTACATGTTCTTCTGGAACTTTTTCTTGCTCAACATTATGCTTTTTAGTTTTACCCATGTCAATGTTAATTCATGTCATTCTAGCTTTTTTTTTTTGCTTTTATAATAAACATTTTAGAACACATCAAAGAAGTGCAATAAACTCCATTAACCCATCATGTAACTTCAAGATTACATCCATTCTTCCCCTCCAATATTTTTTGATATAGTATTTTAAATCCCAGATCTATCATTTTACCCTATAAAATTTATTTTAACTGCTGAATAGTCCCATTATATGAAACAGTCTTCTGTTGTTAAATATTAAAGTTGTTTTACATAGTAAGAATTTTTTCCAATTTGACAACCTATTATTAGAGGAGTCTAATTCACTCATATACATATTACGGCTTTGGTATATTTGAACTTACTTCTTCCAGCTTACTTTGAGCTTTCTGACTACCATTCTTTTTTTCTCTATTTCCTCCTCTCTCTCCTATCAGTAAATTTTAATATCCTCTTTTCTTTTTCCTTATTTAAAAGACTTAGACTTCTATTCTTTTAGAAGTTATGCTTAATGTACCTACATGATTATTACTAACTCTGACATGCCATTAATTTATAAAGTACACCATATTATCTTGTATACCATTAAAATAGAAAAATGCTATCATCTAAAGCATAAAATGCTTTCTTATCACTTAAAATTCTAATTTTATACTTTAAAAGAGAGACTTACTTAGAAGTACATTTTTATTCTATTACCACCCCATGTGATACAGAATAAAAAGGAAAGCAAAATGAATTGTTTGACATACTCCTGCATCTTCCTCATATTCAGATTTGAACCTTCTCAATTACTTTCCAATTCAGAGACTGCTGAAGTCTGTTTTTTTCCCCACACAATATTATCCTCAACGTCATCAAGACCATTACTGATGTAGTACCTCTTAAAAATGCTCCATTATTATCTCCCAATTTTCTTCTAAACACCAGTGCTCACATTTTCTTGATCTTGCCAGAAGGTCTCAACAAAAGGTTTTCTGACAAAAACCAGAACAATTCCTTCCTCAAATTGTCTTAAGATGGTCTGTTAACTAAAACATCAAAGTGCTGCAGTTGTCTAATCGTGCTACCACACAGAATAACCAAGTTCACAAAGGCAATAAAAATACACACATAAACTACCTTACCAACAGTGATTATATGATATCATCAGCTGAAGATGCATTCTGATTTCAAAGATGTGAGAAAACAAGAAATACCTGGTAGCTTTCAATATTCTCTTTTTCTATGGAGTCTAGGTCTGAATTTATCTTTATGTAACCTGCTTAATACCAAGAATGTTCTAACTGGGGACTCTTTTTTTTTTTTTTAATACTTATATATACACACATTTTTTTAAAGTTTTTATGTTAATTCCAGTTAACATACAGTGTTGTATTAATCTGTGGACTACTGAATTTCCTCAGGTCTAAAAAATCCTGAGCTATTAACTCTTTAAATACTACTAGACCACCATTCTCTCCATTTTCTTCTGGAATTCACATTAGATGAATGTTGGTAACCTTTATTTTATTTATTTATTTGTTATTTTTTTTTAAGATTTTATTTATTTGAAAAAAAAGATTTTATTTATTTGAGAGAGAATGCGAGGGCACACATGAGTGGGGGGGGGCAAAGGGAGAGGGAGAAGCAGACTCCCTCCTCAGCACAGAGCCCGACCCGGGGCTTGATCCTAGGGCCCTAAGACCATGACCTGAGCTGAAGACAGAGGTTTAACCAGCCACCCAGGCACCCCAGTAATCTTTATTTCTTTGTACTATGTTCTGGGTGAGTTCCCTCAGTACCATCTTCCAAATTCATTCTTTGACACATCAAGTCTAAAGTCTAAAGTTTGTCTTTGAGAGAGAGAGAGGGAGAGCACAGAGGGAGAAGAAGACTCCCCACTGAGCAGGGAGCCCAATGCAAGACTCGATCCCAGGACCCTGAGATCATGACCCGAGCCAAAGGCAGATGCTTAACCGACTGAGCCACCCAGGTTTGTATTTTCTATTACTTTTTCTCAATAACCATATTTTTCATTTCCAAGTTTTCTAATTAGCTGTTTTCCTATCTAGTAGATCTTATTCCATTATGCCTCTTTTAATTCCTTAATCCTCTTTACTAGTTTATATTCACTTATCTCTTTGCACATACTGAACACAAACTTTTTTGTTCATCTGTTTTATAAATGTATGTATTTTTTTAAAAGACTTTATTTATTTATTTGACAGAGAGAGAGACACCGAGAGAGGGAACACAAGCAGTGGGAGTGGGAGAGGGAGAAGCAGGCCTCCCAGGGAGCAGGGAGCCTAAGGCTGGGCTTGATCCCAGGACCCTGGGATCGTGGCCTGAGCTGAAGGTAGACGCTTAACGACTGAGCCACTCAGGCACCCCTGTTTTATGAATTTAAGTTTTATGTGGAGTGAATTCTTTTTCCAATTGTTAAATTAATTGCTGTCCTAGTATTAGATTTCTTGGATGTACTCTAGAATTTTGGTTGTTTGCTCATTTCAAATGGGAGGTTTCTTGTTTTTTCCCCTTCTCCTCTTCTCTCTCCCTCCATCAGTGCTGTGGGACAGAGCCATAGAAAGCAATGTAAATGTTACCACCTAGCATTGTGTTATGTTCTACCCTTTGTGCTCATCCATCCCCACCTAGCAGTTTTCAGGGCATCTCCTGCCAGCCCTCAAAGTCCCCAATTTAGTATCAGTCTTATAAAAGTAGTTTTTAATTACTTCCCTGGAAGAATATTGGGGATAAAGCCAAAACAGTCATAAAATGGTTCCTTAGCTTGATCTGGTCCAAAATTGCGTCCATAAGCCCTCATCTTCCAACAAAGCTTTAGCCCTAGTCAGCAGCCCAAGATTATTTTCCCTACCAATATTGCTTCATGTAGTGAGTGGGACTCCTTGTGCTCTATCTCAGATGGGAAACACTTAGTCCCTTTTACCACACAAGAGCATAAATTCCACAGCCTAACTTAGGACTTTGAGTCCAACAAAACCTGCAAAATCAATCTCTACACACCATTTTGAGTTTCTGTTCTGTTTCTGGTTCATAGAGATAATATTCTACTTTTTTGGGTCCTATGATTTTGTTCTGTTTTCCCTTCTTATACTTTATTCACAAATGCTGTGTCTGGAATGGTGTTTTAAAATAGTAAACTTATTGTGCCTTATCTTTTTCTCCCTCCCAATTATTATTTATTGCACAAACATTAAAGGAAATCAGTTATGCCAAAACCCATCAACTGTTTTGATTTTTCCATATTCTCTTCTAGTTTCTGTCCATGTATGTACACTTCTATAATTATATAATTGCTATAATACAGTTACAATTTGGTTTTCATTTTTTTATTGGATATTTCACATACTTTAGAAAGCTTTCAAAATTTTCACTCCCTATGGCGTGCTCCTAAATGAGATATAACACATCAAACAAGTGAATGGTTAGTTTAAACTGTTTTGAAAGGGGGGAAAAATCTACTTTCAAAAAAAACGCGAGTGGAGGAAAGGACTGTGGTTTACCGCAATACTACATAAATGTCTTCAAAGTCAGCAATACATCACCCACAACACATCTTAGGTATCTTCAAGTATCTATGCCTTTCTAAATATACCAATCTTGACTAAAAAAAAATTTTACCTCACGTTAAACCTCACACCAAGTAGTATCTTATCAAGTATCTTACTATAAAAATAGCCTACAAATGTCAACGGCATAAAGAAATTATTTCCTTTTATGTATTTGCTAATGTATTTACCATACACGACATATTCTGCAAACCTAGTTCTGTTTCACTTAGGTAAATCATGAACACTCAGAGGCACAGTGTCTTCAACTTTAATATGAGATTATTCCTGAGTGAGGATTAAATGCAGTCTTATGTTTGAAAGTGCTTTGAAACCACAGAGATATTATTTTTACTACAATTACCTTTTCTATTTCTCTTTGTGTAGCTCCTTCCTTTTTCAAACGTTCCTGTTCTACACACTTGGCATTGTAATTTTCCTTGGATTTCTGGAGGGCCTGAGTTATGCTTTGAATGGTTTGAACAGCTTCCAGAGTTCCTGCAACTTCTTCTTTAGTCTGTATGGTATGAAATGATTCATCAAAATGACTGAACTGTCATGCACTCAATATGTGATCAATCAGTCCTTTCACAGGAAAAAACTGATACCTTTTTATGAGCTTTTACTTGTTCTTCTCCATACTTCTGAACTTCCTTTATTAATTCTTGTAATTTTCTAACAAGATCCAAGTGACAGTTTGCTAATTTCTCTGTAGATGTTTTGAACACATCCCACACTGGTGCAAATGTTCTAAGGGAAAGGAAATATGGGAATTATTTAATAAAAAAAAGGTTAAGGCTCAAAACAAAACCAACAGAAAAAATAATGTTATACTCAGCAATTTTAATTAGACAAAATAGGAAATTAAAATAAATCACAAATAAAATGATTTTTCATTCTGACAGTGATTTTTTTACTCCTTGGTTAATTAAAATATTTTTGGACCTTAAGTACACAGAAATCAGTTAACTATTTATCACAGGTCTGGCCACGGGCCCTCTCTCTTAATTATGTCATACTATTTTCTGAGTTGATTTGGTTTTTTTTCACTTGTATCAGAAGCCTTTCTAATCATGGTCTATTGTTAAAAATTAACTTTTTACCAAATTTCAATTTTCAACTATGCAGGGCTCATTTAAAATGCTTCACCAGAAAATAAAAGTTCCTCTGAATTCAAACATGCAAAATCAAATGCACACATGATTTTATGAGTCCTCATCACTAATAATCATGAGAATTATTTTAACACTGTTACTTGAAATATTGTTTCAGATAATTTTATCTGTGCACTTTAACACTAAAACAGTCCCCTTTCCACTACATGGTACCTGTGCATGACCTACTTTCCTACCATTTCTTCATAATACTGAGAATTTAGTATTTTCTGCAGGTTCAAGTATATCCAAGAATTACTAAATTATTATATCCTAGATAGTACTTAGGATGTCAATGGTTAGCTTAAAACAATCTAGTCAATAAGGAATGACCTAAAGATAATTTTATCCTACGTTTTCCTCAGGTACTACCTAAGATATTTTCAACATCACCTGTTTTGCTCCATGACCAGACCTCTACTAGAAAACAAACAGAAGCAAGGCTAAAGGGCAGAGAAAGAAATTACTTACCCTAATATGTACTCTGTCCCAATCACTACATTTCCTATCCAGTAGGAATGCTAACTTGCAGTGATCATTTTAAGCAACAGTAAAGAATTTCAAAGAGGAAAGTTAAGATACTTAGAATAGGGCTGTTCTGATTAGATCTCACCTCACACTTTAAAATCTAAATCAGCATCAAATCTGGCAAGGAGTTAAATGGAACATTTTGAGAGCAAAAATAGGTAACTGAAAAGTATCCACTCACTACAGCACCAAAATACATGTACATCACTTCATGTAAACATGACAGTGTGGATTTCACAAAGCAGGAAGATGGAAGTGTCCCTTTACCAAAGGATTCTTTACATTGTAAAGGGGTTCAACATAAGACTTCTCTAAGTACAGGTTTCTTTAAGGAATGTCAAATATCATTACATTTTTAAAAGTTTAACATACAGAACTTTTTTGGGTTCAAGTAATACACATTAATGTATAATAAGCAGTAAGAAAGAAAACTGACCAATCTGAAGTTATGTTTAAGTGCAAAAAAATACAGAAAGAGGAAACTCAATTTCTTGAATAATATGCATCAGTAAAACATTAATATTTAAAATCTTTATAATCTTAACCAATCACACAACACGTAAAATATCATCCATTATTTATGAGAACCACGCATTTCAAAAACAGAAATGTTGTCAACATCTTTATTATCAGGAAATACAGGTGAAGTCAACCCATGTTTTTTCTATCTCCCACCTGATTAACTAAAAATAGGGTAGAATTTCTGTAATATAACCACAACCAAATAAGTACATTATGTTATATTTATGAACCATTATGTCTTCAACAAGAACTTAATATTCTCAAGAACTGTGCCTAAATCAATATTGAAAAAGAGTTTTTCAGAGAAATTAACTCACCCAAGTTGCGAATAATTGCTTGCAGATTTTGCTAGTTTTGTCATTGACCTGGAGTATGCTTCTTCTATTGTAGCTCTGTTAAATCAAATTTCCATAGGATAAGAGCTCTCAAACACATAGAAAAATTATCAAAATATAATTAAAACTGTTGAAACAAAAAACCCAAATTATATATTAAAAATAAGTAGGTATTGGGTGCCTGGTTAGCTCAGTCAGTAGATCATTCGACTCTGCATCTCGGGGTCATGAGCTCAAGCCCCAGGTTGGGTATACAGCTTACTTTAAAAAAAAAAGTAGGTATGTGGTCATGACACTCAGGTATCTCAGTCCCCTCAAACTCAGAATATCCAAACCAAACTTACTTCAAACTCTTCCCCAACCCCATGCCAACAAAAACCAGCTCTCTAATAAAAAGGAACTATTAACAGTAACTGTCTCTCATTGATGGAACTGTGACTTTTTTTGCTCCTTTAACCTTCTGTGTGTCTTTTTAATATATCACAAGGGTGGTACTTTGATCATCTAAAAAAAGTTAATACAGGAAAAAAATTAATATCTCAATGGGATAAGTTTAACAGCCACAAAAAAGTGGTCCAATCTCCAGCAGTAGTAAACTGATACAAAAACCTCCTGATGAGGAAAGCCACAAAAGCATGGAGAAAAGGGGCTAACTAAAAGGCATCAGAGAGCTCAGGAGGCAATTAAGAATGAGTAAGCCAAGATCTAAGAGAAGGATATCCAGAGAAGTAAATCAGATATGTTGGTTAGCTTTTCCCTGGTGGGCATCTAGAAGCAGGAGCTGAGACTAGGAAGAGGAGCAGCGTTTTTCACAGCCTCACAGGGTAAGGGAGACAAAACTAGATTCAGACTTACCAAAGATGGGAAGCATGGGAAATCCCATACCTTCAAGTTGAGACTCAATGAGTAAGGATAAACCTAAGTAGGCAAGCTCTCAAAGGAACTACCAACTGTATTTTTTCAAACCCTGATACTAGATCCTGTATGGATGTCTTACATACATTCATAAAACCATCAAGCACATAAGCAAATAAGACAAACGAACAAAAACCAGGAAGAACAAATAAGCAATGTTCCAAATGCTGAGATTAGAAAGCTTAGATTTTATGAGTTTATGTACTGTCTTCAAGGAGACAGTACATAAATCAAGAATTTCAGGAGCGCCTGGGTGGGCTCAGTCAGTTAAGTGTCTGCCTTCGACTCAGGTCATGGTCCCAGCATCCTGGCATCAAGCCCCACATCAGGCTCCGTGCTCGGCAGGGAGCCTGCTTCTCACTCTCCCTCTGCCTGCCTGCCTGCCTACTTGTGAATTCTCTCTCTCTCTGTGTCAAACAAATAAATAAAAAATCTTAAAAAAAAAAAAAAAAAGAATTTCAGGGGCACCTGCCTGGCTCAGTCACTAGAGCCTGTGACTCTTGATCTCAGGGTCCTGAGTTCAAGCCCTATCACAAAGCTGTAATCATCAAGACAGTATGGGACGGGCACAAAAACAGACACACAGAAGAATGGAACAGAATAGAGAGAGCTCAGAAATGGACCCTCAACTCTGTGGTCAACTAATCTTTGACAAAGCAGGAAAGATGTCCAAAGGAAAAAAGTCTCTTCAACAAATGGTGTTGGGAAAATTGGACAGCCACATGCAGAAGAATGAAACTGGACCTTTTCCTCACACCACACACAAAAATAAACCCAGAATGGATAAAAGACCTAAATGTGATGCAGGAATCCATCAAAATCCTTGAGGAGAGCACAGGCAGCAACATCTTCAACCTCAGCCGCAGCAACTTCTTGCTAGACACGTCCCCAAAGGCAAGGGAAACAAAGGCAAAAATGAACTACTGGGACTTCATCAAGATAAAAACCTTTTGCACAGCACAAGAAACAGTCAACAAAACCAAAAGACAACCGACAGAATGGGAGAAGATATTTGCAAATGACATATCAGATAAAGGGCTAGTATCCAAAATCTATAAAGAACTTATCAAACTCAAAATCAAGACCCAAAGAACAAATAATCCAATCAAGAAATGGGCAGAAGACATGAACAGACATTTCTGCAAAGAAGACATCCAAATGGCCAACAGACACATGAAAAAGTGCTCAACATCACCTGGCATCAGGGAAATCCAAATCAAAACCTCAATGAGATACCACCTCACACCAG
>NW_027398316.1:0-12182 GCF_003265705.2 Callorhinus ursinus
AAATACTTAGTGACACCAAATTCATTTAAGTTTTCATCTTGCTCATTTGCACTTAAATTAATTTTATATACATAATTTTGGCTTATACAGAAAAGCTCTTACTATGTACGTTTTGGTTTCTGTGGTATCTTGTCTCAAAATCCTTAAAAGTTTGAGACAAAGAACTTCATCAAAACAGGTTTCCAAAAGGAAAGTGGGAATGAGAAGATTAGGTAAAAAACTGTCAGGTATCTAGTGCCACTAATTGGGTTATTAGAATCAGTGGTGATGACCAGTATACAGATTAACTGTACTGAAAACATTCAGCACCTTAATCGTAGAGCAAAGTTATTATAAATCAGTTTAGGACATTAGGCTTTTGAGTAGCTGCGGCTTCACGGAGCCTCCTCTCCATTCCCAGAACCTAGGCATCTTCTAGCAAGAGAGACTGAGAGAGGACAGCTCCATCCAATAGGGATGTAGGAAGAAAACAAAGCGAGCCAGTAAACATGCCCTAGAACCTGACCAGACCTTCACTGTGAAGAATGACCTCAGCCGAGACATAGTAGTGAACTGGCTATTAAAACTTCAGACCCTTTTTGCCCCCAAACAATTCCTCTTGTTCTAATGTGATTTTCTAACTTTTGGTGATGTCTGTAAATTAGTGAATGTTCTTTCAAAGATTGGATAGAATTTTCACTTTGTATAATTATGTCTTTTCAAACTAATTTTGTGGCAAATATAGTCTCTTTCTTTTCCTGTCACACCCAGCATACCCTGTTAACTCAGTTCACAAATAAGCAAGAGGAAACTGAAATTGAAATCCAATCTGTTGCTTTGGTCACATTTGAATGTTCATGCATTTTGATTTTTTTTAAAGATTTTATTTTATTTATTTGTCAGAGTGAGAGCAAGCGGGCGCGCACAAGCAGGGGGAATGGCAGGTAGAGGGAGAGGCAGGCTCCCTGCTGAGCAAGGAGCCCAATGCGGGGACTCCATCTCAGGACCCTCAGATCATGACCTCAGCCGAAGGCAGACGCTTAACTGACTGAGCCACCCAGATGTCCCATGCATTTTGATTTTAAGTTTTAAAATATACTTGCTTTAAAAATAAACAAAATACAATACAACACAATACAATAAAATGCACTTGCTTTAGGCCAAGCGAAAGCAGTAGAGAGGCCCTCCTTGCATGCCAGGGATCCTGAGAGGTTTGTCCCCAAGCCTGAAGGCAGCTCTCACCTCCCCATCCCTGGTAGCACTGATTTGCAGCTCACAAGACCCTTGTAGCCCTGGGAAGTTTCTACTAAACAGAAAAACACTTCCATGAAGGTTTTTGTTTTGTTTTTCTTGTAACCAACATGAATTTTTCTGCAAGCATCTCAGAGCTCACACATCAAAATGGCTGGTTTGGGTGCCTGGGTGGCTCAGTCGTTTAAGCATCTGACTCTCGGTTTAGGCTCAGGTTAGGACCTCAGGGTCGTGAAATCAAGTCCCGCCTTGAGCATAGAGCCCGCTGGAGATTCTCTCCCCCTCCCTGTCTCTGCCTCCTGCTCCTTGCCGCTTGAGTGCTCTCTCTATCTCTCTCTCTCTCAAATAAATAAATAAATAAAATCTTAAAAAAAAAAAAAAAGAGTGGCCAGCTTGAGGTCCTCTGAAAAGGGGAGATGGTCTTCACTCCAGAGTGTGCTGCTTAACTCATACCCCTCCCAGAAACAGCCACTGGTTGCCAGTGAAGTTAATCCAGGCAAAAATAAAAATAATATAATCATTTTAGGGAGAAAATCTTGTTCCAAAGATAGTCTCCACCCTGTTAAAATCCAAGTTTTGATTTTGTAGTATCTATTTTAGAAGCAGATTTTGTTACATATTACAAACATCTAACCCTGGAGCCTGGAGCCGGGAGCATCGTGCCAGGGAGCGATTAACTCCTCCCATTCCATTGGTTGGCTACAGAAACATTTTGTCATCACGCTGATTTTGATAATTTCTTTCCTGTGAATCCACCGCTCCCTCTGCTATTTCCAGATGCACTGGAAACAGCATTTCCGCCTTGCCCCTGGTCCCCGAGGCAGACGAAAGTGAAGCTACTCCAGGGCACTTGGGAGACATATTTTGAAGACGTCTGCTCTGTATCTTGGGGACAATTCCGCAGTTACCTTTTCAAGAGTCGCCAGTAACTGAGCATAGGAAATGTCCTTCCGTTGTGTGTCCTTGCTCTGAAATCCTCCGAGAGAGGCAGCAGAACTGAAGGAACTTCATGTAAATTGTCTACACTCGTTTCAAGAGCCCATTTATAAGATGGTCGGACTCTGTATCATTAAACCCCTGGCAGATCTTTCTCACAACGCCTCAGGCTCGCTAACTTAAAGTCTTAGCGCAACTCATTCGAGTGAGTTAATTTTCATCCCGAAAACCTTGAGCCTCTGAGGGGGCCCTGCACTGAGTCTGAGTGTGTGGCGTCTGTGAGGACAGTAGCTGGAACGAGGCCTGCTGGCTGGCTCAATCTCACCCCACAACCCCTCTGCTTCTCTGCTCCTCACACAGCTACCCCTCCAAACCGGCCCCCTCTGCCCCCCGCCCCCAATATCTGAACCATCAGGACAGTATTTTACATAGACGGAGGCTATTTAGATGCTGAGTCATGGGTTCCGGAGGCAATCTGAACAGATTGCTCCAGCTTGTAAATGCTGCATTGAAGAGAACCTCCAGATTGTTCTTTTCAGCAGCGGGTCCATGCTGAATGGGAAGACAGCACCCCATCCTCACTGAGCACACCTCCCACCTGCTGCTTCACCCTCACCCCACACCACCCACCAGCAGCTTCTGGAGGTGTCATATGGGACTCAGCTGGAGGACCCTGTGGCCCACTCCTGCGCCTCCTTTGCTGGGGGGCAGGGTCTTCTGGTGTGGCGCGGTGCTCTGTGACACCCCATGCTGTCACCACCTAGACCCCAAGACCTGGCCTTTCCTGCTCCCCTGCTTGAACTCTCTAACCTTTGTCTTACATTTTCCCCTAAGCTCTTCTTTCAGGCTTTCCCCTCGACTCTGACATGAAACCTGAAAGCACCCCCAGGTGATGGCAAGTGCCCTGACAAGACCTCCTGCCCACCCAGTGTACCCAACCACCCAGAGCTGTGGAGCCAAACCTGACTTGCACCTCCGCAGATGGACCACCGAGTGACCTCTGGAATGACCTACAGTTACATTTACACCCCTGTAATACCAAACTCTCTGCCCAAGAAGGAGCCTCAGCCTCATTTACATAACATACAATGGACGTGTTGGCATGTTCCCTTAAGGGGCACATGTATCCTTACGCCAGCCTCCACCCAGGATGACAGGGCCTCCCTATCTAAATCTTCAACCTAACCTTAAACAAAAGGAACCCACTTACCCTTTCTTGGGGAGTCTTGGCTTTGGAAGCCATTCCCTATGACCTCCCTATTGGCTGCAAAAGGAAGTTTTCTTTGTAGGATAACTCGGCCTGGTGCGGTTTCTGACTCACCACGGAGCCAACTCATGCTGCTTTGGTTCCAATGACAGCTGATCAGACGCTGCATGAACCTCAGAGTGCTGCCGCCTGAGAAGCTGCCGGCACGAAAGCAAACTCAGACCCAGAGTACGTGTCTGTTCCTATGAAAACAACCAGCTTGCCATCAGGTGACTGACTGGCTGGTCTCTGAGTGAATAACGCCTCGCAGGTGGCTCAGCTTCGGTGTCTTGCTGGCAAGCTGGACATTCAGCCATGATAGTAGATAAATCAGTCTCAGTAAGCCACAGTCCATGCTGTGGAGTCCGTGGTCTCTCACCATGGCCACTGTGTTCATGTGGTCGTACTGCCAGCACCATGTGGCCACTGACCAAGACCAGCCAATGTCCTCTACCTGGTGAGGTGATTCAACTCCTTCTACGGAGGATATTAAGGTGACACAGCCATTTGCACACCGTCCCTGCCATCCACCCACGCGCCTCTACACTAGACCTGCTTGTCCCCAGTCTCAGCCCCAGGCCACTGACCCATCTAGGGAGTGGTTTTAGGAGTGGTATTTTTTTTTTCTTACCGCTGTCGTTTTCGGCCACTGCTGGGTGAGGCTCCCATGAAGTTGTCTGCATCTCAACTAGTGCATTCATATCGAGCCAGCCCACCCACAAACCAGGCTCACTCACAGGGGATCCCACATACGAGCAAAGCTGTAAGCTGAGGCAGGGCGCGGGTGCAGCAGCGGTGAGCGACATGGAGATCTGGGCCACCTGCTCAGGCAGCTCACAGGTGCCCTCTGCTGTGTTTGCCCGATTTCATCAGCACACCTGCCACTGGCCCTGCCCGGTCTTACGCCTTGGTGGGTCTGCTAGAAATCTGGTCATTATGGACATTTCCCATATGCATGGTCTCTTGGTATCCCATGGACAGGCATTCTGTCTCTACCAGGGCCCAGTAAGAACTTCAGCAGCTTTTTTTGTAAAGGCACATCTCTCTCTGCTGTGGACAGCATGTTGTTAGTCCAGAACCCCAGGGCCTGCATTGTGACCCTAGCTCTGGCACATTCCGCAAGCTCCACATGGCATCTTGTTCCACCCATGGGACACGGCCTCCTTGGCTGGCCACGGCAAGTTTGACATTCGGGTCCCCCTGGCCTGAACTATCACTTTCTTCATGCTTCTAGTCCTTCCGGTAGGAAGGTCATGCCATCTCCTGGGGCACCTGTTAGGGTGTTGAATGTTGCATCTTGGGAGAGCTCCTGAATTGGTGAGCTCTCCTGTCTAGCACTGTGGTCTGGCCCCCCGTCAAATACCCTCAGAGTTCCGTCCCACATGACTCCTTCCGGCTTCCATCGGCACTCTGATGGGGTTGTGCGGCTACTGTGGAGGACGTATAACCTGCTGGCCAGGGGAAAGGACAGGAACAGGTGTTAAGGGAAGCAATGTTGTCTTACAGAGAGAGAGCAACCTCTGTGTTGTTTCCAAGCAAGCTGATAGCACTTGTTTTTAATGGGGACAGCTGGGGCCATTTGTGTAGGCTCAGAGGGGTCAAAGGAGTCTGGGGTTCAAAGTTTGGTGATATGCACCAGAAGTCCCCCCCCGCCCCCCGCCGCCCAAAGGCCTGACAGACTTTCCATGGGTGGATGATTAACCTTGTCTGGAGACTCCACTCTAAGAAGTCCTGGGTCTGCGAGTGGGTGTCAGCTTTCCCTGTTTTGTTGCTATGTGGGACCCCTCTGCTCCCATCATGAGTGACTAGCGATCGATATCCCATTACCTGTGAGAGTTTTAGCTCTTGGACCACCATCTGTCTGGGGTGCTATGGGTGCTCCACATACCTCATGAGGACTCCCCGTCGCCAGCCAGTTGGGGAGGTTTCTTGCTCCAGAATCTCTGTCATCACCTCTTTCTTTCCCCTCCCACCTGTCACAAGTTAGTTTCTCTAGGCGCAGACGCTGAAATGGATTTTAGCCAGCAGGATGTGCACTGGTGTGAACTTTTGCAGCAGAGCAGGGAGGAAGCAGGATTGGGCAAGAGGGCAAGGTGGAGCTGTGGGGCAGCCCCAGGGAAGCCCTGGTCGAGCCCACAGGGTGCTCTGAAGCGTGGATGCGCCACCCCTAGGAAGAGCCCATCCACGGGTGAGGCTGCCTGAGGATCCCTTGGCTGGAAGCCACGTGTTGGCAGCACTTCTTTTCACCCCCTTGGGACGGATTTGCTCGTTCGTTTTCTAGCTCCGTAAAGGAAACGTAGATAAGGGATGGTCACCTCTAGCTTTTCTCTAACAGAAGCATGCAAAGCTACGAGCAGGGCTCCAGCTCCGGCTCCCCACCAAATCTGATACGTCGTAAGCTTACCACCAGTCTGTTTTAAAGACTATATTTTGTATGGTCCTCTCTAACCGGTGTGCCTTAAGGAAGTATATCGTTTAATCTGCCAAGATTTCGGGATTCCCTAGATCTTAGGGTTCTCGATTTCTAATTTATTTCCAATGTGTCTGAGAACATGATTTGTAGTGTTTCAGTACTTGGGTGCTTATGGAGCCCGTGTTATGGCCCAGAATATCTTCCTGAATGTTCCATGCCACAAGGAAAAAAAAGTTATCTTTCCAGCAGCAGTTAGGTCGTGTAGTCTATAATTGGGAATGTTCCGGAAGGCTGGCGCCCTGGGGGCCCTTCTATCCAGATTAAGTGTGTCACTCAGATCTTGTATGTAATTGCCGGGGAGGTGAGCCTGTGTCCCTGGGATGGGACCTTGACAAGAGCTTCTCAGATTTCTCAGAGATTCTTCACTGGAGTGTCAGGGCGGCTGCCCAGACTCCGGCTCCAGCGGAGGCCTCGGCTCCGGGAAGCTGTGAGCCTCCGTATCCGCCTGCCTCCCCAGGTTTTGTGGGGACAGTTTGCCCCGTGACCTCAATTCTCTGATGGTTGGAAGAATGGTTGGTCTCCCTTCGTTGAGCTTTTCTCTTGTGAATGCAGGAGAGGTGATCTCTAAACTCCATCCAGGTGAGACCACAACCGGAAGCCTTTTCATCTTTTATCGTGACACTTCATGGACGGTAGCTGTTTCCTCTGCAGATGGTTCTCTTCCCCCCCCCCACCCCCACGTTTGGCAGAGGGAAGAGATGCGTCGAAGGAGTCATGGTGCTTGAGTAAAGTGGGATGCTACCCAGCGCTCGGGGATCCGTCACATCCTCAAGGGAAAGCTTTCCTTGTTTGCCCTGCCCACACTCGAGGTGAGGTGTGTCTGGAGGAGATTTCCCTAGGACTTTCAAGCAAAAGAAAGAAAGAAAGAAAAAGAAAGAAAGAAAGAAAGAAAGAAAGCAAAAGAAAAGAAAAGAAAGGCTCAGCCAGGTCCTGGGTGGGTGAGAAGCAGCATTTCCGATAGGCAAGGAAGAGAGTCCCTGCCTCCCCCTCCCGGGGCCCGTTTTATCCTGGGCCGGGCCGCATCCCTGAAACTGAAAACACACCTTTACTCTTTGGGGGTCAGACCTTCTAGCCCTGCTCCCTCAGCTGGGCCCCAGGAACCTTGAAACAGCGGCGTCTGGCTTCCCAGGCCAGCACCCAATCCGAGTGACAGCTTCTGCGCACTGGACCCACAGAGCACAGGCTCGGGAGACTAGTGCAAACTAGAACGAGGCTTTATTTGAAGAAATGGAGAGACTCAGAGGTTCTGGGAAGAACGTGGGGAGAGGGGAGGGGTCACCCGTATGCAGCACCGTGGGTCCTGGGTGCCGCAGGACCGGAGGCCAAAGGGACACGGGCCTCCCTGTACCGTCCTGAGGCCTGCGGCTGTTGGCTTGACACAGTAACCTCGAGCCCCCCAGCTTTGGGCAAAATTGCGGGGCAGGGATTGGGACTGTTCCAGAATGCTGGCTCCCTGGGTGCCCTGTTTCGCTCCAGGACCGCAGAGGTCGGGGCTAAGCTCGCGTTTCCCCTTCCGCACGAGGCCCACAGCGGTCCAGCCGGGAAGGAAGGGGAACACTGGCCAATTGTCCAGGAAGCTCTTGGCTCAGGCCAGCATTTGCCTCTTAGAGGCCAAGAGAGTGGCTCGTGATGTGGAGGAGGGGGACTCGTTGCATGGCGCAGCGCTTTTGGCTCGGTCCGGCCCTGGGCAGGGGACAAGGGGGTCCTCCTGGCGAGGCTGCTCGGGGCTGCACTCAGCGCCGAGTCGGGGCCGCTAGGAGGGGAGGCCGGGAAGTCCCCGTCCCCTGCGGGCAGCCTTGCTGGCCCAGGTGTGGCGATCTGGGCCGGACCGCGGGGGCCTCGCACTGGGCAGGTGCCTGGGGGTGGGACCGAAGGGAGGGGCACTCGTGGCTCCGGACGCGGGATTGTGTTTGGCGCTGGCTCCAGCGGTCCACGAGGCGCTGCTCCGGCAAGGGCGGCCCCCGGTGTTCGGGCCCAGGCTTGCTCCGGAGCGGTGCGTGCCACTCGGGGTCCCGCTGGTTCCAGCTGTAATGCCGAGAGCTCCAGAGCTGCAGCTCAGATCTGCGACATCATCTCCTCTCCCCAAACCCGCGGGCGCTGCCGAAACCCCCGAGCTGACGGTGGCTGGGTTTGAGCCGCGCAGCTGGGCCAGGCCGCCGGCGGTGGCTCCCAGCCCTGGTCACTTTGGCGCCGGGCACGTGGGCGGCAGCTGCCAAGCCAGGGGCGGTGGCCGTGCCAGGCGGCGATACAGCTGGGGTGGCAGCCGAGCCTGGCTGGGTGCTGGCACGGGTGCCCCGGGTGGAGGACGTGGGGAAGGAGCCCACGAAAGCCGCCCGTGGGGCGCTGACCAAGCGCCCAGGGCCTGGACTGGGGCTGGAGCCCCAGCGGCCGGCTGTCCATACTGCAGAGAGCCGTTAAGGGTGGTGGCTCCGTGCCTCTGCCCGTCAGCGGCCCCGAATGGGGGCCGCGCCGTGGCTCCCGGGTTACCTCCGGGAAGTTTCCCCATGGGGCTGGGGTCCCGGAGCCTCAGGGCAGGCAGGCCAGGGGGCACTGTGACTGAGGCCATGCTGTCCCTGGAGGGCATCGGAAGGGCCTGGGCAGATGGGAAGAAGCTCCCACCGGAGCCCGGGGGAGACCCCAAGAGGGGAGGCTGGGAAGGTGGGGTGCAGTCCATGGGGGTGACCTGGGTGTCAGGGGCTGGCTGGGGAGCCAAGCCGGCCGAGGTGCTGCTAGAGGGGCTGGAACCGACCGCAGGAATGATTGAAGCAGGGCCACTAGGATCCCTGGGGGGAGGGGAGCTCTGGGAGGGGAGGGCCGGAGAATCTACGCACATGGGGCTGGGCGACTCCATTCTGGAGGTGCTGGGAGCGGTGGGCAAGGCACACCTGGCGTCAGCTACCGCTGTGCCTGAGGCCTCGGCTTGTGAGGAGCCTCCGCCCTCCCCCCCTGCCCCCCGTTCAGAGGGGCAGCCCCGATGGGCTTCACCATGAAGGGGGCAGGGCCGCGGCAGCAGCTGCAGGAGCGGGCCAGCCAGGAGCTGGGCTTGTCCTTGCACAGCCCAGGCCTGGTGCAGAGCAAGGAGCAGGAGTGGAGGGGCTTGGGGACCGGGCACACAGGTCTGCCCTGCCTGATCCTGGGGAGGAGGCAGAAGGCGGCAAGGGGAACGGGGCTGGGGGCAGTGACGGCGCACAGGTGCCAGGGAGGGCATCCGACGGGGAGGAGGGGGAGGGCCGGGTGAGCGGGGCGTCCCCGGACACGGAGGCTGCCCAGAGATAGCCCCTGCAGCAGGAGCCTGGAGCACCAGGGGGCTCAGGGTGTCCTGCTCTCCCCCGCAAGGCTCCCACTGTGCCTTCAGGCCAGGGGCCGGAGGGACGGCTCGCAGGGGAAAAGCCCCTGAGGCAGGCAAGGCCGAGGAAGTGGAAGGCCACCTGGGGCCACAGCTGCAAGGGGCCTCTGGGTCCCCTCGCAAGGCACTGTGGATGTGCTGGAGGGCCGCTTTCTTCTCCCGGTCGAGGTCCTCGGCAGTGACTCGAAAACCCAGCTCAGGGGGTGGCGGCAGCCTCAGGGGGTTCCCTCGCCTGCGTGGCAGCAGAGGAATCTTGTGTTTTCGGAGCCTGGAACAGTCCGCTGCGGGCGAGCGGTTCCTCTGGGTTGCTTTCTGCCCGCTGGCGGCATGGGCATCCTTCTCCAGCTGGCTCTTCCTCTGGCAGAGCGCAGACGCTCCAGCGGGACACCAGGGGTCTTCTTGGCTGCCTTCCTTTGGGGTCCTCTCGGCTGCCTTCCTTTGGGGGCTGTCTTCCTTTGGCTTGTGGCCAGACCCCTCCTCCTCTGCACCCCCGGGAAGCCCCTGGCGGAGCTGTAGGGGGTTGTGATGCCATTTGGCATGGGGCAGGAACTCCTACGAGAGGTGGGGGACTTCTTGGTGGTAGTGTCTTCTGACCTGTCCCGGGGGAGGGTTCTCCGCAGAGGCCCAGGCCTGGGCACAAAGGAAGAGAGGCCTCCCTGGACGCCCAGGGGCCTAAATGCCTGCTGTGCGGCCCCAGCGCCTTTAGGGTCCCTTGTCGGAGCCTCTTGCCGCTCTGTGAGCGCGGGGTCTTCCTCCAGCGGCGCCGTCCCTTTGTTGCTCTCCCCGGGAGCGACATCTTGGAGCCTCCTGGGTGCTGAGGGTTGGCACCCGGGTGACAGCCCGCTGCTGCAGCACACAGGGGGTGAGTGTGTCCACGACGGGCAGGCCGCGGCAGGACACTTGCGCTCTGGTAGCTGACAGCAGCGCCTCCTGCGGGCGGACCCGCAGGCAGATGCAGGTGAGGAGCCCCAGAACGGAGCGCAGGGCCTGCGAGATCATGGAATATCTTCTGCGAGATGCTAGGACAGAGCGCGGACGCAAGGTCGCGGGATACTTGTAGGGTAGCCTGCGAGCGGACCCCGGGGCATGGACGGCAGGGCGACCCGTGCGGGCCAAGAGGAGTCCGCGGGCAGAGTGAGCGTGCTGGGGGCGGCGCAGCCCTCCTGGCAGGTGCGGACCCCCCAGCGGCCGGGGCGGGGGGCAGGGGCAGAGCCGACCCAGGGAGGTGCCCATAGAGCACGCGGGTCAGGGCGGACGCTGTGGACCGGGAACTGGGCTCACAGCCCTCTCCTTCGGCTGCCAGCTGGGCGGCAGAAGGCCAGGAACGCAGCGTGGGGTCTGTTGCCAGGGCACAGCTTTGGACCTTGGCGGCGAGCGGAAAAATGGGCGCGCGTGCGCGAGGCCCGCGAGGCCCGCGAGGCCCGCGAGGCCCGGGCACGCGCCCGGATTCGGCCGGGCCGGCGCCTGAGCGCGGGCACCCGGGCTGCATAGGTGCTGCGGAGGTGGGCGCGACCCCGCCCCTCACCCTCAGGGATTCCCAGACGTCCCGGGCTTGGAGCGGGAGCTGAGGAAGAGGAACGGAGGGGCAGTAGGCGGCCCGTCTGCCCTGGCCACGCCCAGAGCCCTCAGGTCCGGGAGCCGCTGTGATGGCCGCGCGCCGGCCAAGCCTTCAGGTGGGCACCGCGGGGCTGGATGCCTCGTCTCTTCCCTTGCGAAGCGCTCCGGTTTCCTTCTTCTCTGGGTGTCAGGCCCTGGGGTTCTGGGTGGCATCCCGGACGGTGGACTCACGGTGTTGTACGACTCCGGCCTCTAGCAGATGCTCTGAAGATACGGTTCTTCTGCTGTTGTCTCAGTGTTCAAGCAGCGCGGTTGAGGTCCAAGTGCGCCTTCCGTCTCGCCTTCTGTCCGCCAGTCTGGCTCCCGCCCCTCGTGCCGCCCTCGCTGTGCTCTTTGTGGGCACCGGGGGCACACTCATGCCTGGGGGGTTCCTCTGGAGGCGAGTCTCTCGTCTACCCTCCCGGTAGATACCGACGTCCAAGAATCCGTTGGCAGAACTTTCCCCGCTTTCTGACAGCACCCCTGTGGCGCTTCCTTGGGCCAGCCCCCAAACCCCCACTGAAACCCAAAGTGCTGTCGTTTCTTTCTAAACGCCTCTCACGGAGACCCCACCGGTCCCCCCCGGTGTGTGGGGATCCACACCGGAGCGGGCGGTAAGACACACACACACACACACACACACACACACACACCCGCCCCGGGCTCAGCTGCACGTGTGGTCCTGGTGGCCTCTGGCCTCTGATCTTACACCGCTGCTGCTGATGGGACCCGGATTCTCACCGCTGACTGTGGCAGCCACGGTGCCAAGTTCCTCACGTATATTAATCCCTATCCCGTCCTCACAGCCACGTTCGGAAGGACTGACTCATCTCCCCTGCTCTGTAGTCGGGGAAGCTGAGACACGCCGACAATTAACCGCCTGGGCTGGGTCACCCATCCGTTAGGCTGGTGCCAGCTTGAGTCCATGCTGTGAGCTGGGTCACCTTGGACCTGGCTAGACCTCGGGCCCTGCCCTGCCCTCACGGTTGTAGATCTTAGAGCTTGCTGGGCACGGGCGGCAAGGGGGAGAAGGCGCCGAGCAGTCCCCGCGTCAGGCCTGGGGCAGGAGCGGTGCCTGTTCCCTGGGCCCTGGCCCCGACCCTGGAAGCTGTGTTTGCAGTGCGGCCCGTAGGGCCGGGTGCACCCCTGAGCCCCTCGGGGCCCGCTCTCATCCCTTTCCCAGGAAGTAGGACTTGGGGTTAAGGATGCTGGCCCGACGGGGCAAGAAAGGTGGCCCAGGCTGTGTACACTCGGGGGCCAAGAGATGACCCTTTCTGCCCTGGATGCAGTGGCGGGTGGCTGGGAAAGAAGCAGGGAAGGCAGAGCGCTGCAGGGGGAGGTGGGAAGGGAGAGGA
>NW_027398317.1:0-12170 GCF_003265705.2 Callorhinus ursinus
TCTTTCCTTTCAGTTCCAAGTGCCCTCAGGTCCCCAGAACATCACAGCTCTGGATGCTGCACACCTCTGATTGGCCACCCCCAGCAGACATCAGAGGAGCCATGAGGAACCACAGCACTGTCACTGAGTTTGTCCTGCTGGGGCTCTCAGAGGCCTGTGAGCTGCAGATGCTCATCTTCCTGGGGCTGCTCTTGACCTACCTCCTCACTCTGCTGGGGAATCTCCTCATTGTGGGCATCACCCTCATGGACAGGCGCCTCCACACCCCCATGTACTATTTCCTCCGCAACTTTGCTGTCCTGGAGATCTGGTTCACCTCAGTCATCTTCCCCAAGATGCTGACCAACATCCTGACTGGATACAAAACCATTTCCCTTCCAGGCTGTTTCCTACAAAGTTTCCTCTATTTCTTCCTGGGCACCACAGAGTTCTTCCTACTGGCAGTGATGTCCTTTGACAGGTATGTGGCCATATGTAACCCCTTGCGTTATGCCACCATCATGAGCAAAAGGGTCTGTGTTCAGCTAGTTCTTTGTTCATGGATGGCAGGATTCCTTCTCATCATCTTTCCAAGTTTCATCACTTTTCAGCAGCCATTTTGTGGCCCCAAAGTCATTAATCATTTCTTCTGTGACAGCTTCCCACTCCTGGAGCTCATATGTGCAGACACGAGTCTGATAGAGCTTCTGGGCTTTATTGTGGCCAACTTCAGTCTACTGGGCACTCTGTCCGTGACAGCCACCTGCTATGGCCACATCCTCCACACCATCCTGCGCCTCCCCTCAGCCAAGGCGAGGCAGAAAGCCTTCTCAACCTGCTCCTCCCACATCATTGTTGTGTCTCTCTTCTATGGCAGCTGCATCTTCATGTACATCCGGTCAGGGAAGGGTAATGAGGGAGAGGACAAAAACAAGGTGGTGGCCTTGCTCAACACCGTGGTGACCCCGATGCTCAATCCCTTCATCTACACCCTGAGGAACAAACAGGTGAAGCAGGTGTTTAGGGAGCAGGCAAACAAACTCTTCTTATAAAGCTATGGAATTAAGAAGCCAAAGCTAATATTCCCAAGCAACTTAAGGGAATATCATGTCCCTGCAAGAAATTGAGGCTTCCCCAGTTAGAAAATTCTCTGATGCCATGTCGTGAGTTCTCTAGACCATCAAGGCATTTTTATTAATTATCAGATTTGAATTATTTTCTTCATTCCATCTGTGTCTGCCTGGCCTCTCAACAGAATATAAAGAGCTCTTTGGGAGCAGCTCTGTAATTCACCATAAGCCTCAGGCACCAGCCCATTGTCATTGACTACATAAATACTAAGTACTTGCAGACTAATAAATTGTTTTGTGTGTCTGTTGCTCCAGCACCCTCAGAGGAGAGAACAGTCCTGTTAGCACTGCCCTCATTTCACACTTGTACTCCTGTCACTGTAACACATCAGCAAGAATTCAACAAAGGCCCTAAGGCTGACTCCTTATTATTTTGTATATAAGCTACTTCTGTTTTTTTAGTATTAAAATTCATATAAGTTCCTCATTCCTACTGACAAAGGCTCTTCTACCTACTAGTTAGTTACTTCTCTAAGCCTCAGTTTTCTCCTCTGTAAAATGGGAATGAATGCCCATTCCAAAAGAGTCTGATGAAAGTCAAATGAGATATCTACGCAAGATACTCCAAATAGTGACCGGCACATAGTAAGTCCTCAATAAATGTTAGTTCATTTCCTCCATTTCTCATCCTACCTTCCCTCTCTTCCTTCTGAACTTCACACCAGTTGTCAACAAAACCATTTCTATTCAAAATGCTATAAATTGTGTATTCCAAATGTTATAGTAAATACTATATAAAGTGAAATACACAATTTGACCTATTGATGTTTCTTACTAAAATGTTCCCTATTTTCATGAAGGAAAAAATAATATTGGCAAATAAACATTAAACAAATAATGGAATTAATTACTGTATTTATTCATTCCAAAATAATTATTACACAAATGTCAGGTTCAAGAAAATGTGCTATGTGGCCTGGGGTATAAAATTTAATCTATGTCTTTGAAAAATTTGAAATCTAATAAGGAAGATAGAAAGTACACAAATAACTATAATTCAGGGTAGAAAATGATTTTGTGTAAGAAAAAAATCATGCGTGATTCTTCCACAACAAATGTGAAAACCCAGAGGAACTGGATGATTTCCTAGAAAAAGAGAATTATCAAAAAACTAAAAAGAAATAGAAAACATTTAATTAGATAAATTACCATAGAAGGATTTCAAAATGGGATTATATACTTCATATAATCTCAAAAACCATGTCCTCAACAACAAAAACAAACAACCCAATTCTACAAATGGCCGATACACACATGAAAAGGTGTGCAACATGACTAATCATTAGGGAAATGCACATCAAACTCACAATGAGCCACGCTTCAGACCCCTTAAGATGGCTCATATTTTTTAAATGTTAAAAACAGAAAATAACAAGTGTTGGCAAGAAGGTGGAGAAATTAGAGCTCTTGTGCTTTGCTGGTGGGAATGTAAAATGGTGCAGCCACTGTGGAAAACACCATGGCAGTTCCTAAAAAATAAACATAGATTTACTATACAATCCAGCCATTCCACTTCTGGGTATATGCCCAAAAGGACTGAAAGCAGGGACGCAAACAAATACTTGTACATCTACGTTTATAACAGCATTACTCACAATAGTCAAAAATATGGGAACAACTCAAATGTCTGTTGATGAATGAATGGATCAACAAAATGTGGCATATAGATATGATGGAGTGTTGTTCTGCCTTAAAAAGGAATGAAATTGGGGCCCCTGGAGGGCTCAGTCGTTAAGCGTCTGCCTTCGGCTCGGGTCATGATCCTAGGGTCCTGGGATTGAGCCCCAAGTCGGGATCCCTGCTCCGCGGGAAGTCTGCTTCTCCCTCTCCTGCTCCCCCCGCTTGTGTTCCCTCTCTCGCTGTGTCTCTCTCTGTCAAATAAATAAATAAGTTCTTAAAAAAAAAAAGGAATGAAATTTTGACACGTGCTATACAACGTGGATGAACCTTGAAGACATCCTGCTAAGTGAAATAAGCCAGACACTAAAGTACAAATAGTATAGGATGCCACTCACATGAAGTATCTAGAGTAGTCAAAATCATGGAGACAGGAAGTAGGATGGTGGTCACCAGGGGCTGGAGGTGGGGGTGGGAATGAAGAGTTATTGTTTAATGGATACAGAGTTTTGGTTTAGGATGATGAAAAAGTTCTGGAGATGGGTAATGGTGATGATTGCACAACACTGTGAATGTACTTAATGCCGCTGAACTGTACACCTTAAAATGGTTAAAATGGTAAAATAATGTTCCACGTATTTTGCCACAATTAGAAAAATACAGATTCCAGAACAAAACAAAGCTATGTTATCTTTGACTCCCCCTCTTTCTCTTCTATCCTACAGTCAATCTATCAGCGAATTCTGTGAATTATACTTTCAAAATATATACAGCACCCCACTGCTTCTAACCATCACCAGCACTACCGTCTTTGTCCATACCACCTTCCACTTCGTCTAGGTTCTCCATTCCCCACTTGCCACCACTGCCCCATCCTCATAGCCCTGGAAGAGGGCAGGGGTAGAAAACACAGGTAAAGGGGATGTGGGCTTGCAGAGTTAAGGCAGATGAAGCCAACAGCACACACCCTTTCCCTCTGAAGATTTCCCACCTGAAAGAGGCCTTAGGTGTTGGAAGGGTACCTTTTAACTTTCAGTATGTTCAGAATTCTAACAATTACATAGGGTTGGGCCATTTAATAACCCCATTCTTTGGACTTATAATGAATGGAGGACTTCCTTTTTTTTTTTTTTAAAGATTTTATTTATTTACCTGACAGAGAGAGAACACAAGCAGGGGGAGTGGGAGAGGGAGAAGCAGGCTCCCCGCTGAGCAGGAAGCCCCTTGCGTGGCTCAGTCCCAGGACCCTGGGATCGTGATCTGAGCCAAAGGCAGACACTTAACGACTGAGCCACCTAGGCGTCCCCTGAAAGGAAGACTTCTAAAATAATGAGTGACCAGAAAATTCATCATACCTGTCCTGAATTCCATCCAAGGGTCAAGAAAAAAAAGCTGTATGAACAGGTTTGAATGGGTATGCAGCAAGGGATAGATGGAAAATGCATACTACAAATAAGGGATTTTTATTCGTAAGATACAAAAACAAGCCACCGAATAGATAAATGAGCAAAGGATATGCATAGATACCTCACAGAAAAGCAAACCCAAAGGGCCGATAAATAAGGGGAAAGATGTTCAACCATATTAATAGTCAAGACAATTCAAATTAAAATAATAACCCTTTAGTTGATTGCTGTATTTTCCATTTTTAAAAGTAATAATGGTGCTGTCTTTACATTTTAAAGAGTACTATGGCTTTAACTTCCTGAAATAATTACAGATGAAATGATATGTCTAGGATTTGCTTCACAATTATATGGGAAAGGGGAAAGTAGCTGGTAGTCTAGGTGAAACAAGGATGACCATGACCTGGTTATTGTCGAAGCTAGCTAGTGAGTACTTGGAGATTCCTTGTACAATCTGTCTACTATTGTAAATGTTTGAAATTTCCATAATAAAAGATTAGAATAAAAAGATAACAGAAATGCTTCAAACAAGAGGTAATGTGGATATGACCTTGAGTAGTACCCATGGCAATGCAACAAGAAAATATATGTAAAAGATGTTACACAGGGGCGCCTGGGTGGCTCAGTTGGTTAAGCGACTGCCTTCGGCTCAGGTCATGATCCTGGAGTCCCGGGATCGAGTCCCGCATCGGGCTTCCTGCTCAGCAGGGAGTCTGCTTCTCCCTCTGACCCTCTTCCCCCTTGTGCTCTCTATCTCTCATTCTCTCTCTCAAATAAATAAATAAAATCTTAAAAAAAAAAGATGTTGCACAGGCAGAACCTCCTAAGGCTTGGGTACTGAAGAGGTAAAATGATCACAGGAAAAAACACAATTAAAGGAGAGCCGCAGGTATTGAGTCTAGGTAATTAGAAAGATGTTGTCACAGAAACAGAGCAATAAGGAGAAAAGCTGGCTTGGACAGTTCAGAGTTGGTTATGTGTTAGACAACTCTATTGTGGGCACAGCAAATTTGGGACAAGCGTGTTGACTGGGACGAGGAACTCTTCACAACAGTTCCAGTGGCATTGGAATTGTCCCTTTGTCCATTTCTCATGCTCATTGTTTAGTTTGTAGCAAAGAAAGCTGTCCAACAAGTGGATTGTGATAACTGAGAAGAAAGTTGCGATGTCAGTATTTGTAAACTTGTCCCTAACCACTTGGACAATGAAGTCTCTATATTCAAATCCAGGAAGTAGCAAATACTGCTCTCTAAGAGCTTATATGAGAATCATTAATGATGTAAACCAAGCTCAAGATTTAGAGTATAAGAAAGTTCAAAGTAGCTTTCATCAGCAGAGAGCTCAAGACCAAAAGTACAGGAGGTATGATATCTGTACCCAGCGTATTATGCATTAAATGCCCCACCAGGACACCTCAAAAGTAAAAGCTAGAATCCTGAAGAGAACTGTATTCATTATCTGCTGTTGCATAACATACTATCCCTAAACTTAGTACCTTAAAACAGCAAGCATTTATTAGCTCACGATGTCTGAGTTAAGAATCGGGACATGACATAACTTGGTGCCTGCAGCTCAGGATTTCTCACGAGGTTATAACCAACATGTAGGCTAGGAAGACTGTCATCTCAAGACACCATCTGGAGAAGATCTGCTTCCAAGTCCCCTCATGTGGCTGTTGATAGGCCTCAAGTCCTTGCTGACTGACACCTAGAGACATCAGTTCCTCACCTTTGGGGCTTCTCTGAAAGGCAACTCACAACATGGCAGGTGGCTGCCCTCAGAACAAGCAAGAGAGCAAGAGAGGGTATGCAAGATGGAAATCACAGAATCTCTGTAACGTTCTCAGAAGTGACATCCTATCCCTTTTACTGTATTCTGTTCATTAGGAGCTAGTCACTAGTTCCAGCCACACAAGAGGGGAAGGGATGACACAGGGACATGAACACCCCACAAGGGTGGGGACCCTAAGGGCCATCTCTGAGGCTGCCTATCAAAAGAAAACTGAAGACCAGTCTGTGACACCAAGTATTTGGTGCTATTTGATGTCCCACTGAATATTACAAAAGTTCTCTAAAAGCACAGAGACTGTACTACCTCTGTCCTCTGTTTGGAGAGTTAGAAGCAAACATACTCTCCATGGAATCTCCAAGAGGCTACAATGCAATCCACCTATATCAGAATCACCTAGGCAAAAGACTCAGTCATGAGCTCTTATGATGCAGGGACCGTGTCTTCTCCATTGTTGGTTTCCCCATGCCACCTGACACAAGGTGAGTGAGTGCTCAATAAATCTTGACTGAATTGAATGGAATGGAATTTAAGGTAACAGAGCAATGGCTAAGAGAAAACAAGGTAGGCAAAAGTGTAGAAGGCAGAATCCCACTGTGACAACTCTAAGCGGTCTCAGCGGTGGTTCCCTCATGCAAAAACCTGTCCTTTCCTCATTTGACCCTTCCCTCCAAGTTCTGGGACAATCCTGGCTGTTGGCAGTGAGATTTTGGAAGGATCCAGGCCAGCTCTATGGGACTCAGCCTCAGTCTCACTTCCTGGTAGTCCACATTCACCCTGGTGCTCCTTTTACAGTGACTAACTTTTGCACTGTTTCTGAAACAAAGACTCTTGTGCCCTGTCCTGGGAATTGGACCCTGGCCTTATATTCAGTGCCTCAGTGCTGATCCTGAGGACCTGCCTATTCTTCCATCCATTGAGGATGTGATTTCTCCTTAGCTCTCCTGACAGTCTGCCCCCAACCTCTCCAGGGACTATAGATACATTCTTGAACTACCAACTAGCCAAAAACTTCTGACACCTGCAGATAGACTTCCCAGATATCAATGGGCTGAAATCTACCCAGACCACCAACCATTCCCTCTTCAAGGATGCCCTTTCTGTGCTTTGCCTACCTGGCCAGGCCTGGTCATTTTTAAGGTTTTATCCTCTGACCACAGTTTCCTTGCTCAGGCTTTCAATCTACCTTTGCCTGACCTTATTTTTTCTCCTAATCTAGTAATCTTCATCAAAAGTAATGAAGATTTTCCTATGTAATTTCTCTCCCATACCCTGCAATAAGTCCCTTCATCTCTTTTCCTCGTCTTCCTGCCTGCTTCAATTTCTTCTTCCTACCATTCCCCAGAGTGATGACTTTTTAAAGCATAACAAGATCGTGTCACTTCTCTGCTGAAGACCTTCCGATAGCTTCCAGTTGTACTTGGAATGCACCATCCTCCTTTCTGGCCAGGTCTTCAAGGCTCTGCAAATTTTGAACCCAGCATAATGCTCCAGCCAAATCTCACAACACCATAACCCTCTTCTTGATTCACTGGCCTTCTTGCTGTGTTTCAAAAACACCAGCTCTTTGCCATATCATGACCTCGAAACACTCTGTTCTCTTTGCCTGGAAACTTTCGTGACCAGTCACCTGGACAACCCTGAGTCTGCCTTTAAGTATGAGTTACATTCATACTTCCTTAGCATGCCTTTCCTGGCCATCCATCTAAGGCAGGTCTCACCTGTTTTTCTCTCCTCAGACACCCACTCTATGCCTTCAGAGTCCTCATAATGCCTTGTTAGTACATATTTATTAACATGTGTTCTCCTCTGAGTGTTAATGTGAGAAAAAAACTCATTTCCCAGTTTGGAGGAAAGTAATTCGGGTTCTTTTTCTTTCAGATGAGGAGCCCTTTATCCAGAAACAAAGATTACATAATAAGGATAAAACCATGGTCAGGGAAGAAAAGGGAATTCCAGGGAAGAAAAGGGAGAAACTCTAGTCACAGAGGGGAGTCAATGTTTTCATTTCTCACCATGCCTGGCGTATGCCCACTGATGGGTGATCACCATTCAAAAGCTGCAAGGCTTAGAAACCAAGCCCTTTCTGATCTGGCCAGAGAAGGAATAAAATTTCACCAAGCTGATCCCAGCAGGTACAGTGTGTGCCATGTTCACTCTTTACCCTATGCTGTCCAGCTGTCTGGGCCTCCTTCTTATGGGTCACTTGACTTTTAGGTTTGTTTGTAGTTTGTAGTTTGACTCTTAGGACCTGGTAAGGTGACTACACAAGCAGTTTATATAACAACCAAGTGGTTAGGGAATGGTTCGCCAACACTAGCCATCCTACCACATCAAGAATAGCCGAATTCTCAGGAGAGAGAAACCTTGGTCAAATTAATTCACTCAGCTGTTTAAAACAGAGAACTGAAAGTCGGTCACTCATTTGCCTTTCCAAACACATCATTGGCTCCTAAAATCATACCACTTACTGCAGTCAACTTATATCAGCCAGTTCTATCCATTCTAGGCAGTAGTGTGGTGATCAAAGAAAGAAGGTGGGATTACAGAGTAGTTTTCACTTGAATGGGTCAAAGACCAAGATGGGGACTGTCCCAAGATCCTCTTACCAAGACTCTCCCAATGAAGAGTAAGTTCCCTGGGGACTAGGAGCATATTTCTTTCATTCACCACTCATAGTCAAACTCACTGCATAGCAGAGTGCCTGGCACATAGTAGGTGTGTAATTAATGAAAGTTTTCATCCCCTATACTCCAACTCATCCTTTAGGTCTCGGGTTTATAGAACTCCATCAGGGACACCTTCTCTTGTCCTTCCGTCTAGTTCAGGATATCCTATGAGCTCTCCTTCAAGACACTCATCACCATAGTAATTAATCACTTATGTGATTGTTTCATGTCTTTGGTCCCCACAAGGCTCTGCCTGTACATCTCTGGTATCTAGACATTATTTGCCACACAATAAGCACTCAACAAAAATTTGTCGAATGTTTTGATAGCTGTACTTCTTTGTTATAATTAAACATCATTAGGAGTTTTGAGTTTCTCAGCCAGAAAAAAAGTAAACTCTCAATCTGAAATTTGAAGAAAGTTAGAGGTAAGGGACCTTCCTAGGTCCCTGTTACCACTGATGGTAATGAATCTCAGGGGAAGCACAGCTTCATCCTGCAAAAGAAGAGTGGGAATCTCTAGATTGGTTAAGTTTGAGCTGTTTGCTTTGTATATCTCTGAGCTCCATGGAGACCAAACAGAACTTCAAACAGTCCCAGCCCAATGCCAGCTCCACAGAGACAAGGCGTCTGCCACTAATAGTTTACCCCTAGAATCCTCTATGGGCACCATGACCCTGGAAAGGCATGTACCATTAGCTAGAAGCCTCTTAAGTCCAACTGAAGATGAGTCATATGAATCTGCTCCAGTTGATATCTGTGTCTGCCTTAGTTTAGGAGGGACGGGTAAATAATTAATTGTGTGTCTACATCCATTTCCCCAGGAAAGTGGTCCAGCAGGGGTACTGTGATAGGGCAGAAGCAATAGAAATTTCCAGAAAAACTGGTAAACCCAGAAGTTCTGGGGAATGCCCAGAGATAGCACATTTCTGAGGAGGTCTGGGGATGTGTTGGTGACAAAGGAGTCAGGGAGCATTTCGTAAGGAAGATTGGTTGTTGGAAAACATAGAGGTTTGTGACACATGCAGTACAAAGAGGATAGGACCTGTCCATGTCCATGACCTTCAGACCATGCTGCAGCTCTGGAGCTTCCTTCACTTTGAATCTCTGGTGAATCCCCGAAGAAGTGTGGTCCTCAGGCAACATTGCAGAGCCAGGAGTCTCCTGTGAAAACCAGGCTCGGTCATCACAGGTACCTTGTGAAGACAATTGAGTACCTCACCTGGTAGCTAGTGAGGTAACCTGCATTGGTGCAATTTTTGGAATGGGGGAAGGGGAATCTGATTGCTCTGGATGCTCTGCTAGACACCTGTTATCTGTTTGCCAGTGCCACTGACAGGCTATGGCCCAGCTAACCCCTTTGGTTCTTTCATCGTTCTCAATATCTTGACTCAGGTTCAGCTGATGAGTCACAGAATCGCTAAAGCTTTTTCTCAGTTGTCATGGACAGCGTTTGTTTCCCCTTTGTCTCTCCTGAAATGTTCTGCCCAACTCTTAACGCAAATGGTTTCACTGTGCTGGTTTCTCTTGTGAGTTTGAATTAAAGTTATTTTATAAGCAATAATTAAAAAAGGAAAGACAAATCACCCACAATCCTCCCATCCTTACTGGCAATTACGTTAATTTTTAAATATTCTCATCCAGTCCTTCTTCATAAAAATGCATATTTCACATAGCTATAATGTAGTGTGTTATCATTTTTTGATGCAATCTTATCACATTAGGTTCTGGTCCTTTCTTGGATGGAGTCAGTTCTTCCCTAGAGAAGCTTGCCTTAACCTGTCAAATCTACAAAGAACAACCAATGACAAAGTTGCCTCATTCTTTATCCAGATCTCCAAGGATGATATTAAGCAATGAAGTAACAATCATTTTTTAAAAATCATTTAAAAATCATTTTAAACAAACAATAGGGGCGCCTGGGTGGCTCAGTTGGTTAAGCGTCTGCCTTCAGCTCAGGTCATGATCCCAGGGTCCTGGGATCGAGCCCCGCGTCGGGTTCCCTGCTCCGCAGAGAGCCTGCTTCTCCCTCTCCCTCTGCCTGCCTCTCTGCCTACTTGTGCTCTCTCTCTCTCTCTCTGTCAAATAAACAAATAAAATCTTAAAAAAAATCTTAAAAAAAATAAAAATAAAACAAACAATAAAATTTGAAATTGACCAATGAACCATTCTGAATATCACCATTAATTGTTATCATTCTTTGTTATCATATTTAGGATATTATCCCAAGGTATTAAGCATGATGCCACATCTACAAATATATGCTCTCTTCCTCACTATATATCAGTTTCAAAGCACATGCATCCCTCCAAAAGTATCAACCAAATAGTATAATAAGAAAAAGTTTGTAATAACTTGGCAAAAATTTCTTACAGTAATATGGAAAATTTCTTAGAGCAATAAGGAAAGTGGTACAAAATACATAATCTATTAGCATGGTATGTAAAGCAACAAACACTAGATAAGAATGGAAAAAAAATACAATAGAAATAAATCAAAATGTGCATAAAAGTGTCTCTATGGAACTACATGAGATTCTTTCTATTTCATTTCTCTGTGTTCCTAAACTTTCCAGAATGAGCTGATAATGTCCTCAAATTTTTAAGTTTTGTTTAAATACATATTGCCCCAAATCCCAGTATCTTTTCTCTAATTTTAATCTAATTCCCTC
Source organism: Callorhinus ursinus (assembly GCF_003265705.2). Lineage (NCBI taxonomy): Eukaryota > Metazoa > Chordata > Mammalia > Carnivora > Otariidae > Callorhinus > Callorhinus ursinus. The sequence goes on from NW_027398317.1 coordinate 11,260, forward strand.
TATTATTGCCCCACTAGAGTTTCAGTCACAAAATAGCTAACATTACGTGACTGCTTGCTCTGTGGCTAGCCTTGTGCTAAGTGTTGGGTATGCGTCATTCATTTAAGCTCTGCGAGAACTTTTTATAAATGTGCTGGTATTGTTCCCACCAAGGAAACAGTTTTGTTGAGGTAGATAACCAGTCCCAGACAAGTTGGTGAATGATGGCGCTCAGGTGCAACCACCGTCTCTAACTTAAATGCCTTCTGTAACAGGCTCTAGAGTAATTATTCCATCAAGGCTTTCTATAAAGTTCTGTGATCCACTGGACACAGGAATTGCAGAGGGATATATTTTAATATACTTGAGACACTCCTTATAACATTTGGATGAATATGAGAAAAGACATCATCTAATCTAAAAGAAAAAAATGAAAGGAGTTTAATACAGAGTTTCCTAATAGAAACAAGAGAAACGGAAAAAGAATTGGTAAAGGTAAAACTTTCCCTAAGGAATCCCAGAAAACTGGGGCGCCTGGGTGACTCAGTCGGTTAAGGGTCTGCCTTCGGCTCAGGTCGTGATCTCCAGGTCTGGGATCCAGCCCCCGTCAGGCTCTCTGCTCAGCGGGGAGCCTACTTCTCCCTCTCCCTCTGACTGCTTTTCTGCCTGCTTATGCATCACTCACTCTCTCTCTCTCTCTCTGTCTGTCAAATAAATAATTAAAATCTTTTTAAAAAAAGAATCTTAGAAAAATTGATTTAAATTGGGTCAAAGTATGTGTGGCTTGATGCTAACTCAATGAGAATTCTGGACAACCAGCGTGAGGAGGCAGAGAAAGGGACTGATAGATCAAAGAAACAAAGGACTCCTTCAGCTCTGAATCCTTCTTTCCTTTCAGTTCCAAGTGCCCTCAGGTCCCCAGAACATCACAG
>NW_027398318.1:0-12170 GCF_003265705.2 Callorhinus ursinus
TCTTTCCTTTCAGTTCCAAGTGCCCTCAGGTCCCCAGAACATCACAGCTCTGGATGCTGCACACCTCTGATTGGCCACCCCCAGCAGACATCAGAGGAGCCATGAGGAACCACAGCACTGTCACTGAGTTTGTCCTGCTGGGGCTCTCAGAGGCCTGTGAGCTGCAGATGCTCATCTTCCTGGGGCTGCTCTTGACCTACCTCCTCACTCTGCTGGGGAATCTCCTCATTGTGGGCATCACCCTCATGGACAGGCGCCTCCACACCCCCATGTACTATTTCCTCCGCAACTTTGCTGTCCTGGAGATCTGGTTCACCTCAGTCATCTTCCCCAAGATGCTGACCAACATCCTGACTGGATACAAAACCATTTCCCTTCCAGGCTGTTTCCTACAAAGTTTCCTCTATTTCTTCCTGGGCACCACAGAGTTCTTCCTACTGGCAGTGATGTCCTTTGACAGGTATGTGGCCATATGTAACCCCTTGCGTTATGCCACCATCATGAGCAAAAGGGTCTGTGTTCAGCTAGTTCTTTGTTCATGGATGGCAGGATTCCTTCTCAACATCTTTCCAAGTTTCATCACTTTTCAGCAGCCATTTTGTGGCCCCAAAGTCATTAATCATTTCTTCTGTGACAGCTTCCCACTCCTGGAGCTCATATGTGCAGACACGAGTCTGATAGAGCTTCTGGGCTTTATTGTGGCCAACTTCAGTCTACTGGGCACTCTGTCCGTGACAGCCACCTGCTATGGCCACATCCTCCACACCATCCTGCGCCTCCCCTCAGCCAAGGCGAGGCAGAAAGCCTTCTCAACCTGCTCCTCCCACATCATTGTTGTGTCTCTCTTCTATGGCAGCTGCATCTTCATGTACATCCGGTCAGGGAAGGGTAATGAGGGAGAGGACAAAAACAAGGTGGTGGCCTTGCTCAACACCGTGGTGACCCCGATGCTCAATCCCTTCATCTACACCCTGAGGAACAAACAGGTGAAGCAGGTGTTTAGGGAGCAGGCAAACAAACTCTTCTTATAAAGCTATGGAATTAAGAAGCCAAAGCTAATATTCCCAAGCAACTTAAGGGAATATCATGTCCCTGCAAGAAATTGAGGCTTCCCCAGTTAGAAAATTCTCTGATGCCATGTCGTGAGTTCTCTAGACCATCAAGGCATTTTTATTAATTATCAGATTTGAATTATTTTCTTCATTCCATCTGTGTCTGCCTGGCCTCTCAACAGAATATAAAGAGCTCTTTGGGAGCAGCTCTGTAATTCACCATAAGCCTCAGGCACCAGCCCATTGTCATTGACTACATAAATACTAAGTACTTGCAGACTAATAAATTGTTTTGTGTGTCTGTTGCTCCAGCACCCTCAGAGGAGAGAACAGTCCTGTTAGCACTGCCCTCATTTCACACTTGTACTCCTGTCACTGTAACACATCAGCAAGAATTCAACAAAGGCCCTAAGGCTGACTCCTTATTATTTTGTATATAAGCTACTTCTGTTTTTTTAGTATTAAAATTCATATAAGTTCCTCATTCCTACTGACAAAGGCTCTTCTACCTACTAGTTAGTTACTTCTCTAAGCCTCAGTTTTCTCCTCTGTAAAATGGGAATGAATGCCCATTCCAAAAGAGTCTGATGAAAGTCAAATGAGATATCTACGCAAGATACTCCAAATAGTGACCGGCACATAGTAAGTCCTCAATAAATGTTAGTTCATTTCCTCCATTTCTCATCCTACCTTCCCTCTCTTCCTTCTGAACTTCACACCAGTTGTCAACAAAACCATTTCTATTCAAAATGCTATAAATTGTGTATTCCAAATGTTATAGTAAATACTATATAAAGTGAAATACACAATTTGACCTATTGATGTTTCTTACTAAAATGTTCCCTATTTTCATGAAGGAAAAAATAATATTGGCAAATAAACATTAAACAAATAATGGAATTAATTACTGTATTTATTCATTCCAAAATAATTATTACACAAATGTCAGGTTCAAGAAAATGTGCTATGTGGCCTGGGGTATAAAATTTAATCTATGTCTTTGAAAAATTTGAAATCTAATAAGGAAGATAGAAAGTACACAAATAACTATAATTCAGGGTAGAAAATGATTTTGTGTAAGAAAAAAATCATGCGTGATTCTTCCACAACAAATGTGAAAACCCAGAGGAACTGGATGATTTCCTAGAAAAAGAGAATTATCAAAAAACTAAAAAGAAATAGAAAACATTTAATTAGATAAATTACCATAGAAGGATTTCAAAATGGGATTATATACTTCATATAATCTCAAAAACCATGTCCTCAACAACAAAAACAAACAACCCAATTCTACAAATGGCCGATACACACATGAAAAGGTGTGCAACATGACTAATCATTAGGGAAATGCACATCAAACTCACAATGAGCCACGCTTCAGACCCCTTAAGATGGCTCATATTTTTTAAATGTTAAAAACAGAAAATAACAAGTGTTGGCAAGAAGGTGGAGAAATTAGAGCTCTTGTGCTTTGCTGGTGGGAATGTAAAATGGTGCAGCCACTGTGGAAAACACCATGGCAGTTCCTAAAAAATAAACATAGATTTACTATACAATCCAGCCATTCCACTTCTGGGTATATGCCCAAAAGGACTGAAAGCAGGGACGCAAACAAATACTTGTACATCTACGTTTATAACAGCATTACTCACAATAGTCAAAAATATGGGAACAACTCAAATGTCTGTTGATGAATGAATGGATCAACAAAATGTGGCATATAGATATGATGGAGTGTTGTTCTGCCTTAAAAAGGAATGAAATTGGGGCCCCTGGAGGGCTCAGTCGTTAAGCGTCTGCCTTCGGCTCGGGTCATGATCCTAGGGTCCTGGGATTGAGCCCCAAGTCGGGATCCCTGCTCCGCGGGAAGTCTGCTTCTCCCTCTCCTGCTCCCCCCGCTTGTGTTCCCTCTCTCGCTGTGTCTCTCTCTGTCAAATAAATAAATAAGTTCTTAAAAAAAAAAAGGAATGAAATTTTGACACGTGCTATACAACGTGGATGAACCTTGAAGACATCCTGCTAAGTGAAATAAGCCAGACACTAAAGTACAAATAGTATAGGATGCCACTCACATGAAGTATCTAGAGTAGTCAAAATCATGGAGACAGGAAGTAGGATGGTGGTCACCAGGGGCTGGAGGTGGGGGTGGGAATGAAGAGTTATTGTTTAATGGATACAGAGTTTTGGTTTAGGATGATGAAAAAGTTCTGGAGATGGGTAATGGTGATGATTGCACAACACTGTGAATGTACTTAATGCCGCTGAACTGTACACCTTAAAATGGTTAAAATGGTAAAATAATGTTCCACGTATTTTGCCACAATTAGAAAAATACAGATTCCAGAACAAAACAAAGCTATGTTATCTTTGACTCCCCCTCTTTCTCTTCTATCCTACAGTCAATCTATCAGCGAATTCTGTGAATTATACTTTCAAAATATATACAGCACCCCACTGCTTCTAACCATCACCAGCACTACCGTCTTTGTCCATACCACCTTCCACTTCGTCTAGGTTCTCCATTCCCCACTTGCCACCACTGCCCCATCCTCATAGCCCTGGAAGAGGGCAGGGGTAGAAAACACAGGTAAAGGGGATGTGGGCTTGCAGAGTTAAGGCAGATGAAGCCAACAGCACACACCCTTTCCCTCTGAAGATTTCCCACCTGAAAGAGGCCTTAGGTGTTGGAAGGGTACCTTTTAACTTTCAGTATGTTCAGAATTCTAACAATTACATAGGGTTGGGCCATTTAATAACCCCATTCTTTGGACTTATAATGAATGGAGGACTTCCTTTTTTTTTTTTTTAAAGATTTTATTTATTTACCTGACAGAGAGAGAACACAAGCAGGGGGAGTGGGAGAGGGAGAAGCAGGCTCCCCGCTGAGCAGGAAGCCCCTTGCGTGGCTCAGTCCCAGGACCCTGGGATCGTGATCTGAGCCAAAGGCAGACACTTAACGACTGAGCCACCTAGGCGTCCCCTGAAAGGAAGACTTCTAAAATAATGAGTGACCAGAAAATTCATCATACCTGTCCTGAATTCCATCCAAGGGTCAAGAAAAAAAAGCTGTATGAACAGGTTTGAATGGGTATGCAGCAAGGGATAGATGGAAAATGCATACTACAAATAAGGGATTTTTATTCGTAAGATACAAAAACAAGCCACCGAATAGATAAATGAGCAAAGGATATGCATAGATACCTCACAGAAAAGCAAACCCAAAGGGCCGATAAATAAGGGGAAAGATGTTCAACCATATTAATAGTCAAGACAATTCAAATTAAAATAATAACCCTTTAGTTGATTGCTGTATTTTCCATTTTTAAAAGTAATAATGGTGCTGTCTTTACATTTTAAAGAGTACTATGGCTTTAACTTCCTGAAATAATTACAGATGAAATGATATGTCTAGGATTTGCTTCACAATTATATGGGAAAGGGGAAAGTAGCTGGTAGTCTAGGTGAAACAAGGATGACCATGACCTGGTTATTGTCGAAGCTAGCTAGTGAGTACTTGGAGATTCCTTGTACAATCTGTCTACTATTGTAAATGTTTGAAATTTCCATAATAAAAGATTAGAATAAAAAGATAACAGAAATGCTTCAAACAAGAGGTAATGTGGATATGACCTTGAGTAGTACCCATGGCAATGCAACAAGAAAATATATGTAAAAGATGTTACACAGGGGCGCCTGGGTGGCTCAGTTGGTTAAGCGACTGCCTTCGGCTCAGGTCATGATCCTGGAGTCCCGGGATCGAGTCCCGCATCGGGCTTCCTGCTCAGCAGGGAGTCTGCTTCTCCCTCTGACCCTCTTCCCCCTTGTGCTCTCTATCTCTCATTCTCTCTCTCAAATAAATAAATAAAATCTTAAAAAAAAAAGATGTTGCACAGGCAGAACCTCCTAAGGCTTGGGTACTGAAGAGGTAAAATGATCACAGGAAAAAACACAATTAAAGGAGAGCCGCAGGTATTGAGTCTAGGTAATTAGAAAGATGTTGTCACAAAAACAGAGCAATAAGGAGAAAAGCTGGCTTGGACAGTTCAGAGTTGGTTATGTGTTAGACAACTCTATTGTGGGCACAGCAAATTTGGGACAAGCGTGTTGACTGGGACGAGGAACTCTTCACAACAGTTCCAGTGGCATTGGAATTGTCCCTTTGTCCATTTCTCATGCTCATTGTTTAGTTTGTAGCAAAGAAAGCTGTCCAACAAGTGGATTGTGATAACTGAGAAGAAAGTTGCGATGTCAGTATTTGTAAACTTGTCCCTAACCACTTGGACAATGAAGTCTCTATATTCAAATCCAGGAAGTAGCAAATACTGCTCTCTAAGAGCTTATATGAGAATCATTAATGATGTAAACCAAGCTCAAGATTTAGAGTATAAGAAAGTTCAAAGTAGCTTTCATCAGCAGAGAGCTCAAGACCAAAAGTACAGGAGGTATGATATCTGTACCCAGCGTATTATGCATTAAATGCCCCACCAGGACACCTCAAAAGTAAAAGCTAGAATCCTGAAGAGAACTGTATTCATTATCTGCTGTTGCATAACATACTATCCCTAAACTTAGTACCTTAAAACAGCAAGCATTTATTAGCTCACGATGTCTGAGTTAAGAATCGGGACATGACATAACTTGGTGCCTGCAGCTCAGGATTTCTCACGAGGTTATAACCAACATGTAGGCTAGGAAGACTGTCATCTCAAGACACCATCTGGAGAAGATCTGCTTCCAAGTCCCCTCATGTGGCTGTTGATAGGCCTCAAGTCCTTGCTGACTGACACCTAGAGACATCAGTTCCTCACCTTTGGGGCTTCTCTGAAAGGCAACTCACAACATGGCAGGTGGCTGCCCTCAGAACAAGCAAGAGAGCAAGAGAGGGTATGCAAGATGGAAATCACAGAATCTCTGTAACGTTCTCAGAAGTGACATCCTATCCCTTTTACTGTATTCTGTTCATTAGGAGCTAGTCACTAGTTCCAGCCACACAAGAGGGGAAGGGATGACACAGGGACATGAACACCCCACAAGGGTGGGGACCCTAAGGGCCATCTCTGAGGCTGCCTATCAAAAGAAAACTGAAGACCAGTCTGTGACACCAAGTATTTGGTGCTATTTGATGTCCCACTGAATATTACAAAAGTTCTCTAAAAGCACAGAGACTGTACTACCTCTGTCCTCTGTTTGGAGAGTTAGAAGCAAACATACTCTCCATGGAATCTCCAAGAGGCTACAATGCAATCCACCTATATCAGAATCACCTAGGCAAAAGACTCAGTCATGAGCTCTTATGATGCAGGGACCGTGTCTTCTCCATTGTTGGTTTCCCCATGCCACCTGACACAAGGTGAGTGAGTGCTCAATAAATCTTGACTGAATTGAATGGAATGGAATTTAAGGTAACAGAGCAATGGCTAAGAGAAAACAAGGTAGGCAAAAGTGTAGAAGGCAGAATCCCACTGTGACAACTCTAAGCGGTCTCAGCGGTGGTTCCCTCATGCAAAAACCTGTCCTTTCCTCATTTGACCCTTCCCTCCAAGTTCTGGGACAATCCTGGCTGTTGGCAGTGAGATTTTGGAAGGATCCAGGCCAGCTCTATGGGACTCAGCCTCAGTCTCACTTCCTGGTAGTCCACATTCACCCTGGTGCTCCTTTTACAGTGACTAACTTTTGCACTGTTTCTGAAACAAAGACTCTTGTGCCCTGTCCTGGGAATTGGACCCTGGCCTTATATTCAGTGCCTCAGTGCTGATCCTGAGGACCTGCCTATTCTTCCATCCATTGAGGATGTGATTTCTCCTTAGCTCTCCTGACAGTCTGCCCCCAACCTCTCCAGGGACTATAGATACATTCTTGAACTACCAACTAGCCAAAAACTTCTGACACCTGCAGATAGACTTCCCAGATATCAATGGGCTGAAATCTACCCAGACCACCAACCATTCCCTCTTCAAGGATGCCCTTTCTGTGCTTTGCCTACCTGGCCAGGCCTGGTCATTTTTAAGGTTTTATCCTCTGACCACAGTTTCCTTGCTCAGGCTTTCAATCTACCTTTGCCTGACCTTATTTTTTCTCCTAATCTAGTAATCTTCATCAAAAGTAATGAAGATTTTCCTATGTAATTTCTCTCCCATACCCTGCAATAAGTCCCTTCATCTCTTTTCCTCGTCTTCCTGCCTGCTTCAATTTCTTCTTCCTACCATTCCCCAGAGTGATGACTTTTTAAAGCATAACAAGATCGTGTCACTTCTCTGCTGAAGACCTTCCGATAGCTTCCAGTTGTACTTGGAATGCACCATCCTCCTTTCTGGCCAGGTCTTCAAGGCTCTGCAAATTTTGAACCCAGCATAATGCTCCAGCCAAATCTCACAACACCATAACCCTCTTCTTGATTCACTGGCCTTCTTGCTGTGTTTCAAAAACACCAGCTCTTTGCCATATCATGACCTCGAAACACTCTGTTCTCTTTGCCTGGAAACTTTCGTGACCAGTCACCTGGACAACCCTGAGTCTGCCTTTAAGTATGAGTTACATTCATACTTCCTTAGCATGCCTTTCCTGGCCATCCATCTAAGGCAGGTCTCACCTGTTTTTCTCTCCTCAGACACCCACTCTATGCCTTCAGAGTCCTCATAATGCCTTGTTAGTACATATTTATTAACATGTGTTCTCCTCTGAGTGTTAATGTGAGAAAAAAACTCATTTCCCAGTTTGGAGGAAAGTAATTCGGGTTCTTTTTCTTTCAGATGAGGAGCCCTTTATCCAGAAACAAAGATTACATAATAAGGATAAAACCATGGTCAGGGAAGAAAAGGGAATTCCAGGGAAGAAAAGGGAGAAACTCTAGTCACAGAGGGGAGTCAATGTTTTCATTTCTCACCATGCCTGGCGTATGCCCACTGATGGGTGATCACCATTCAAAAGCTGCAAGGCTTAGAAACCAAGCCCTTTCTGATCTGGCCAGAGAAGGAATAAAATTTCACCAAGCTGATCCCAGCAGGTACAGTGTGTGCCATGTTCACTCTTTACCCTATGCTGTCCAGCTGTCTGGGCCTCCTTCTTATGGGTCACTTGACTTTTAGGTTTGTTTGTAGTTTGTAGTTTGACTCTTAGGACCTGGTAAGGTGACTACACAAGCAGTTTATATAACATCCAAGTGGTTAGGGAATGGTTCGCCAACACTAGCCATCCTACCACATCAAGAATAGCCGAATTCTCAGGAGAGAGAAACCTTGGTCAAATTAATTCACTCAGCTGTTTAAAACAGAGAACTGAAAGTCGGTCACTCATTTGCCTTTCCAAACACATCATTGGCTCCTAAAATCATACCACTTACTGCAGTCAACTTATATCAGCCAGTTCTATCCATTCTAAGCAGTAGTGTGGTGATCAAAGAAAGAAGGTGGGATTACAGAGTAGTTTTCACTTGAATGGGTCAAAGACCAAGATGGGGACTGTCCCAAGATCCTCTTACCAAGACTCTCCCAATGAAGAGTAAGTTCCCTGGGGACTAGGAGCATATTTCTTTCATTCACCACTCATAGTCAAACTCACTGCATAGCAGAGTGCCTGGCACATAGTAGGTGTGTAATTAATGAAAGTTTTCATCCCCTATACTCCAACTCATCCTTTAGGTCTCGGGTTTATAGAACTCCATCAGGGACACCTTCTCTTGTCCTTCCGTCTAGTTCAGGATATCCTATGAGCTCTCCTTCAAGACACTCATCACCATAGTAATTAATCACTTATGTGATTGTTTCATGTCTTTGGTCCCCACAAGGCTCTGCCTGTACATCTCTGGTATCTAGACATTATTTGCCACACAATAAGCACTCAACAAAAATTTGTCGAATGTTTTGATAGCTGTACTTCTTTGTTATAATTAAACATCATTAGGAGTTTTGAGTTTCTCAGCCAGAAAAAAAGTAAACTCTCAATCTGAAATTTGAAGAAAGTTAGAGGTAAGGGACCTTCCTAGGTCCCTGTTACCACTGATGGTAATGAATCTCAGGGGAAGCACAGCTTCATCCTGCAAAAGAAGAGTGGGAATCTCTAGATTGGTTAAGTTTGAGCTGTTTGCTTTGTATATCTCTGAGCTCCATGGAGACCAAACAGAACTTCAAACAGTCCCAGCCCAATGCCAGCTCCACAGAGACAAGGCGTCTGCCACTAATAGTTTACCCCTAGAATCCTCTATGGGCACCATGACCCTGGAAAGGCATGTACCATTAGCTAGAAGCCTCTTAAGTCCAACTGAAGATGAGTCATATGAATCTGCTCCAGTTGATATCTGTGTCTGCCTTAGTTTAGGAGGGACGGGTAAATAATTAATTGTGTGTCTACATCCATTTCCCCAGGAAAGTGGTCCAGCAGGGGTACTGTGATAGGGCAGAAGCAATAGAAATTTCCAGAAAAACTGGTAAACCCAGAAGTTCTGGGGAATGCCCAGAGATAGCACATTTCTGAGGAGGTCTGGGGATGTGTTGGTGACAAAGGAGTCAGGGAGCATTTCGTAAGGAAGATTGGTTGTTGGAAAACATAGAGGTTTGTGACACATGCAGTACAAAGAGGATAGGACCTGTCCATGTCCATGACCTTCAGACCATGCTGCAGCTCTGGAGCTTCCTTCACTTTGAATCTCTGGTGAATCCCCGAAGAAGTGTGGTCCTCAGGCAACATTGCAGAGCCAGGAGTCTCCTGTGAAAACCAGGCTCGGTCATCACAGGTACCTTGTGAAGACAATTGAGTACCTCACCTGGTAGCTAGTGAGGTAACCTGCATTGGTGCAATTTTTGGAATGGGGGAAGGGGAATCTGATTGCTCTGGATGCTCTGCTAGACACCTGTTATCTGTTTGCCAGTGCCACTGACAGGCTATGGCCCAGCTAACCCCTTTGGTTCTTTCATCGTTCTCAATATCTTGACTCAGGTTCAGCTGATGAGTCACAGAATCGCTAAAGCTTTTTCTCAGTTGTCATGGACAGCGTTTGTTTCCCCTTTGTCTCTCCTGAAATGTTCTGCCCAACTCTTAACGCAAATGGTTTCACTGTGCTGGTTTCTCTTGTGAGTTTGAATTAAAGTTATTTTATAAGCAATAATTAAAAAAGGAAAGACAAATCACCCACAATCCTCCCATCCTTACTGGCAATTACGTTAATTTTTAAATATTCTCATCCAGTCCTTCTTCATAAAAATGCATATTTCACATAGCTATAATGTAGTGTGTTATCATTTTTTGATGCAATCTTATCACATTAGGTTCTGGTCCTTTCTTGGATGGAGTCAGTTCTTCCCTAGAGAAGCTTGCCTTAACCTGTCAAATCTACAAAGAACAACCAATGACAAAGTTGCCTCATTCTTTATCCAGATCTCCAAGGATGATATTAAGCAATGAAGTAACAATCATTTTTTAAAAATCATTTAAAAATCATTTTAAACAAACAATAGGGGCGCCTGGGTGGCTCAGTTGGTTAAGCGTCTGCCTTCAGCTCAGGTCATGATCCCAGGGTCCTGGGATCGAGCCCCGCGTCGGGTTCCCTGCTCCGCAGAGAGCCTGCTTCTCCCTCTCCCTCTGCCTGCCTCTCTGCCTACTTGTGCTCTCTCTCTCTCTCTCTGTCAAATAAACAAATAAAATCTTAAAAAAAATCTTAAAAAAAATAAAAATAAAACAAACAATAAAATTTGAAATTGACCAATGAACCATTCTGAATATCACCATTAATTGTTATCATTCTTTGTTATCATATTTAGGATATTATCCCAAGGTATTAAGCATGATGCCACATCTACAAATATATGCTCTCTTCCTCACTATATATCAGTTTCAAAGCACATGCATCCCTCCAAAAGTATCAACCAAATAGTATAATAAGAAAAAGTTTGTAATAACTTGGCAAAAATTTCTTACAGTAATATGGAAAATTTCTTAGAGCAATAAGGAAAGTGGTACAAAATACATAATCTATTAGCATGGTATGTAAAGCAACAAACACTAGATAAGAATGGAAAAAAAATACAATAGAAATAAATCAAAATGTGCATAAAAGTGTCTCTATGGAACTACATGAGATTCTTTCTATTTCATTTCTCTGTGTTCCTAAACTTTCCAGAATGAGCTGATAATGTCCTCAAATTTTTAAGTTTTGTTTAAATACATATTGCCCCAAATCCCAGTATCTTTTCTCTAATTTTAATCTAATTCCCTCTATTATTGCCCCACTAGAGTTTCAGTCACAAAATAGCTAACATTACGTGACTGCTTGCTCTGTGGCTAGCCTTGTGCTAAGTGTTGGGTATGCGTCATTCATTTAAGCTCTGCGAGAACTTTTTATAAATGTGCTGGTATTGTTCCCACCAAGGAAACAGTTTTGTTGAGGTAGATAACCAGTCCCAGACAAGTTGGTGAATGATGGCGCTCAGGTGCAACCACCGTCTCTAACTTAAATGCCTTCTGTAACAGGCTCTAGAGTAATTATTCCATCAAGGCTTTCTATAAAGTTCTGTGATCCACTGGACACAGGAATTGCAGAGGGATATATTTTAATATACTTGAGACACTCCTTATAACATTTGGATGAATATGAGAAAAGACATCATCTAATCTAAAAGAAAAAAATGAAAGGAGTTTAATACAGAGTTTCCTAATAGAAACAAGAGAAACGGAAAAAGAATTGGTAAAGGTAAAACTTTCCCTAAGGAATCCCAGAAAACTGGGGCGCCTGGGTGACTCAGTCGGTTAAGGGTCTGCCTTCGGCTCAGGTCGTGATCTCCAGGTCTGGGATCCAGCCCCCGTCAGGCTCTCTGCTCAGCGGGGAGCCTACTTCTCCCTCTCCCTCTGACTGCTTTTCTGCCTGCTTATGCATCACTCACTCTCTCTCTCTCTCTCTGTCTGTCAAATAAATAATTAAAATCTTTTTAAAAAAAGAATCTTAGAAAAATTGATTTAAATTGGGTCAAAGTATGTGTGGCTTGATGCTAACTCAATGAGAATTCTGGACAACCAGCGTGAGGAGGCAGAGAAAGGGACTGATAGATCAAAGAAACAAAGGACTCCTTCAGCTCTGAATCCTTCTTTCCTTTCAGTTCCAAGTGCCCTCAGGTCCCCAGAACATCACAG
>NW_027398319.1:0-12170 GCF_003265705.2 Callorhinus ursinus
TAATAACTTAGACCTTTGAGCAGTATTAACATGGGAATATCCCTGGAGTAAACATGACAGGTCCCATTTCAAGACTGCTAGGAGTAATTGCAACCTCAGTGTGCAAGAAAGATCCAGAAAGAAGGTTTTGGTCCAAGGATGGACAGAAGTACGTTGAAGGCATTCAGAGTCTAAATGACTAGAGAAAGGAAGGTGGTGGGGATTCAGACTGGGAAAATTATGGGCTTTGTTCTGAGAGCAACTGAGTCTGAATCCTGTCTCTGCCACTGCCATATAACCATGGTCACATTACTTAAGCTGAGTCTCACTTTCCTCCTTCCTTATTTGTGGGATGGAGAGACAGGAAAGGGTACCCACTTCCTAAGAATTCTACGGAAACTGAATATATGAAATTATGAATGGCAAGTACACGATTTTGCCTTAACTATGTTCCTGAAAATTTGGAAGAAATGCTAACAGTGTCTTTACGACAAGAATAAAATAAACTCAAGCATACACACAACTAGTTATCTCACCAAGAGACAGCAGCTGGGCTTGCCAGTTTCATAATGACACAACCATGAAATATTAAAATTGTCTATGATTGGAAGTTGTTAGGAGGGACACAAAGAGAAAGCATCCTGTTCTCAAGCTGAGAGTGAATAAAAGTGGAATTTGAGGCAGCTATGTTAGCTCCAGTAGTATTAAATAGCAAGTAATTCCTGCTTTTTAAGTACAAAAAATTATACTGTGGCAGTACATGTCCCTGCAGGAGATGAAGAAATAGTGACAAAACAGGGGCTTTCAACCACACAACCAAGATGACATGGATGTTTTGAAGGAAGATACCTCATCTCTGGTTTTTCAAGGATGTCAGAGTCTTTGGTTATTAATGTTCACTATTCCCTGGGAGTTAATAAAGCATCCATTCTTGTCGATAAAGCATCCATTCATTTTATTTTTTTATTTTTTGTTTTTATTTTTTGGCTAGGAGGGATTTGGCACAAAAGCCAGTTTCTCGGTGGATATATCGGCATTGCTTTTGCTCCCAAATGGGGAGGAAGGAGAAGTCTCAGTACCATTATGGAACATGTAAAAGTAGAGCATGTTCCTTTCTCTCCATTTCTTTCTGGGTAGAGTTGAATGTGGCAGAGCTGGCTTGTAAAGTCAGAAGAATGGGCCACCAGAGATGGCAGTGTGGAGACTATTAAATAGACAGAGCTCATTTCCCTGGTTTTGATGCAGGCACTTCATCTGTAAATTACAACACTCAGCTGTTTTTCCACTTAATCATTATTCTGTCATTGGTTTAGCTGCCAATGCTCTCCCCCTCCTTAACCATGCACTGTCATAAACTCCAGAAGCAGCCATTTCAGGGAGAATAAATATACAGATAAATAAATGGGATAAAAGTAGATTAACTTTTGTTTAACATCTTCTACATTATCTTTCCATCACTAGCTACTAATCTGACCCTTTAAGTAAATCCTGCCCTTGTGCCAGTTAAGATTTGAATGTGACTTGAATCTTTACTAGTAAACTTTTCAGAATTGGCCAAATACCCATTGTAATTATAATCTTTGGTTTGTTCACTGGTGGGAACTACTTTAACCTCAGTCCTCATGTTTTCATATTCATGATTCTGGAAGCTTTAGTGAGTTGTGGGAAAGAGTCAGTTTACATAATTAAGATGCTTTCCAGTTGTACATTTTGCCATTTGGAAGCTTTTCAATACTTATCCTGAAAGAGTAAGTAAATAACCTACTGAGATGACGACTCCAGACTGAATGTGACTGAGCCACCCAGCTTCCGGGATGGGGCTGTTCCCCTGTGTCTCAAGTCTGAGAGATGGCAGTTTCCATGTCTAAGTGGCTGTAGCAGACATCTGTAATCTTTGTCAGTGTCTTTTCCCCATCTGATAAAATGACATTGTTTCCTTTGGGGAAGCAACCTTCTTCCACTCTTAGATCATTTGGCTTGTACAATGCTGGTACCACCCCATGTGATGGGTTGGGTACAAAAACCTAAGCTTAGCCAGTCAGAACATTCCACCTCCAGTCCAGTTAGTCATTGAGGGGTGGGCATGTGAGCCAAGGCAGGCCAATAATATTCAGTTCTGGGACTTGTCCCTGGAACCGCTGGGGTAAAACACTGTTTCCACTGTTTCAACTTAGTTGATAAAATATAAACTTCAAATTGCTGGTGGCTAGCTTGTGTGTTGGAGAATAAAGACAACAGAGAAGGGAAAAAAAGCCAAAATATGGAGAGATGGGGAGAATGAGAATGAAAGCCAGATGAATGTGACCTATGATTTTTTCAAATACATCGATCAATAAATCCTCATTTTTGCATAAACCAGTTTTAGTTGGATTTTCAGTTGCTTTAACTAAAAGTTTCCTGATTCCAAAGCCCAAGATGAGGATAAAGAACATGTTAAAATTATTCTTTGCTTTCTCTCCCTTTCTTTTATATGTCACTTTAGATAAATCACTTAATCTCTTTGCCTTAGCTTTTGCTTTTTATCAACAGGACATAATGGATGCAAAATATTAGCACTATTTTTAGCACATACTCTGTTCAATAAGTGATAGCTTCTTTACTACTGCTGCCATTTATAAACAAGTAACAGAAGTCCTAATAGTAATAGGCACCTTCTCCTCCCCATACTACTGTCAACTCCTACAGAGCATCCTATTTTGACAGTGTGACTTTGAGACTATCCGTTGCCTCAAAAAAGCCCAAGGATATGATTATTTTTCCCAATTGTATGAGGAAATAGACACCTTAATTTGCTGGAAACCACACAGAACAGTTCACAGGAACACACCCACACACGCACAGATATACACACATACACACACACAGAGGCATCCTCTTTCCTAACTGCAGCTGGGGAAATCATCATGGAGGCTAGAATCTAACTGTCTATTTCTAAAAGCATTACAAAAACATAACATAATAAACTTTCAAAATGCCACTTCTTAAAGATCATTCTTTTGGGGATCAAATTTACATGCATGAAAATTGCAGTGATAAAGCACCACAAGAATACCTTATTTCACATCCTGAGTGGAAAGACTATTTGGGATGCATATATCAAATAGAGTATTACCTGTGGGCTACAACCTAGGATTCAGCTATCAATACATATGCCAATTCAATTAAAAAAACATAAAATGCCAGGAATAAAGCTTGAGACATAAAATATGCTTAACAAATGTCATTTCTTCCCTTCCCACCCATCCATCCATCCATCCCACGTTCAGAGCCTAAATGTGTCAATACAAATAAAATCATTCAACTGTTTTAACTTTCCAATTGCTAAACAGTAAGTTGATTAGATATTTCCACTTTACTAGTTGTATAAAAGAGAATTAGGTTTATGTTGTGCTTAATAGGATCCTATGTTAATATATTATATTAGTATTAGTTGTGCAATTTTGCATATATCCTAAGGAATGCTAAGTTATACTGCCATATGACAACCACGACAGTATATGATAGATGAAAGAACAACCAAACAATAGTCACTGTTGAATTAGCAGGCCTGTTTTCCTGCAAGATGACATCCTTATAGTCTAGTCTTGATAGGTAATTGAATGAGAACCCAAATCCACCCCTCTGGTATTTTACATGCAGTGGAGACCTCTTCTATTTGGAATGCTTTCAGAATTTCAAAATCAGTTTATGCATGGTTCAGGAAGTAGAAACTAAAGACGTGAAAAGATCTGTGATCAGAATCTGTTTCTACTAATGTGAAAAAAAGACATCCTCTGTTTGAAGCAGAACTGAAGGCTCTCTTGATGTACAAAAGTAGCTTCAAATGTATCAAACACAATACTTGATTTTTCCCTTGAAAGAATAAGAAAGAATACTTCTATTGCAACAGTTCTGT
The DNA here is from genome assembly GCF_003265705.2 of Callorhinus ursinus. Classification (NCBI taxonomy): domain Eukaryota; kingdom Metazoa; phylum Chordata; class Mammalia; order Carnivora; family Otariidae; genus Callorhinus; species Callorhinus ursinus. Next base: position 3,875 of record NW_027398319.1, read on the forward strand.
AGCAACAAAGTTTTCTAACTTTTCTTCTTTCTTCCTTACCTTTTAAAATAGAATTACTCACAGTGCAAGAAGAAAAATGACTAAGTTCTTTCAAAAAGGAACATTGTGTTTCTATTCAGACACAATCTAAGGTGCAATTGAGATGCTAGTGGTCTGTTCAGTCTTCCTCTCATTCCAAGGGTGTAGTAGAGGGAGTATGAGTTCTAGACACACAGAGATCTGGGTTCAAATCCTGTTTTTGCCTTTGAATGTCTATAAAGTTGGGCAAGAACATGTTACTTAAATTCTCTGAACCTCCATTTCTTTACTTACAAAATGAGGAAATTAGATCTAACTCAAAGAGCTTTAAGAGAACTAAGGAAATAAGTATAAGCAAAGAACTTTACCTTCAGCATCACTTGTGTCTTAGTCGACAGTTGCCCACCCAACCCTCCCAACTCGCCTGACCCAGAACCCTATTTCTCATGTTACTTTTCAACATCTTTTCATGATGCCCAGGAAATAGTCTATGCACCTCAATATTTCTCTATCTTTTCCTCAATCAAAACTTACCTGCAGTGTATTTCATTTTTAAACTGAAAATGGGTGGTAGAAGCTTCTGAAATAAATGCAAAGTAGTATTTTGAAATCAAAAGAAGACTTAGTTGCCACAGCCCCTCGAGTGACTAGGACAACTGAACTACCTTGGATAAAGCACGAGACTCATGCTAAGCCTAAGCCTCATTTGCAAAATGGCAGAAATTTTACCTAGTTCATAGGGGTGCTGTTTAACTGATATGTCATTCTGTGCAGTAAAGCACTGTATAACAAATGCCATCTCATATCAACATGGGAAATTATCGTCAGCTGGTAGTTCTTTACTTTTTAGGTAGACTATGTCTTTGCCTGGTAATATTGCTCAATAAAGTCCTACGCAAGTAAGGTAGGTTTGTGGTGTGGTGGAAAGAACCTACTTCTTGAAGTCAGATCAACATAGATTCTTTTAATTCCATTACTATCTACCATTGTGACTGTGGACATATTTCTTTACCTTTCCAATCTTCAATTTTTTTTCACTTGAAAAAATAGGGATTTCCCATTTATTTTGCAGATTTTTGTGAAGGGTAAATATAATTATATATGTAAAACCATTAGCAGAGTGAATGGTACAAAGATACTCAATAAAAATTGCCATTTTAATGCTATGGATTTTAGGCAATGTGTAGGTTGGGCAGTAGGGTGTCAGAATAATTCTACTAATATAGGTGCCTGTTGCTCTTCCTATCCACATGAAAGTTGGGATTTTGCTTACAATTTTTGGGTTCTCATGAAAGCCAATATACAATTGATTTCCTTTGTACTATCACTGAGATCAGCTGGTAGAAGACAGGATATTTCTTCATGTAATCAGTTGAAAATGGGATTGTTGGGTAATGTCATCAAAAAGATAGGACTGCCAGGGCACCTGGGTGGCTCTGGTTCAATTGGTTAAGCATCTGACTCTTGATCTCAGCTCAGGTCTTGATTTCAGGGTTGTGAGTTCAAGCCCTGCACTGGACTCCATACTGGGTGTGGAGTCAACTTAAAAAAAAAAAAAAAAGACATGCCTGCTGACTGACCCATAAGCTAGACCTAGGCACACAGAGGCTCCTCAAACCCTCCCCTGTACCTGGTATGTGGGTTCTATTTGCCTTTTCTGCTCTCAGAGACTGATCAAATGACAAAGCCTTAAGATATGATATTGGGACTACCTGCACAATTGACGTGACTGACTCCAGTTACAGTCTCTTTAAAACGTAGGATTTGCTGGTTGGGTGGGTGTGAGGATCCATTCATCTTATGGCCACCCAAAACAAGCCCTGCTTATAAGTCTCCTTTGCTTATTAAAATTGGCACCTATCAACCTGGAGTGGCTTGCCTCCTTCTTGGGTCTCTCCCTGCTCTCTAAGTATGGGAGCTGGTTTCAGGTTACATTTGGGAAGCTTCTACAAATGTTATTAACCAACAGTGTGCCACAAAGATTCCCTCCAGGTCCTGATTTTGGGAAACAGACCATAAGATGGTTACCCGCCTTGATAGCAACTAGTCAGAACCAATCAAAAATGAAAGACATCAGTTAGCTGCAGGAATAAGCAGGATATTTGTAAATACGATTCTTAGGAGCCTTTAGTGTCTCCCAAATCTAGCCAAGGTAACAAAGGCAGATCATCAGGTTGTGTTGACTGGTTTCTAGGTGGTGTACAGGTAGCTGTTCTTAGTTGTTCTGAAACTTAGCTGACAGAGTTAAAATGTATAAGATAATAACAAGCTCTGCCCAAGGGTAAAAGATGATAGGATTATAATAACGAGAAATGTTTTATATGGCCTAGTGAGATAGTCCTTCAGGGCATAACCCAAAACTTTGCTTTGTTCCATGAAACCTTTTGAAAACTAACTTCCTTTACTAGGTAAGTTTATATAGGTAAGGGTGTACCATCAAGAGTGGAATACAGTATTTTGATTTTTGGGTCTTCATTGTAAATTAAAACACTAGTCTTCCAGTTCACAGACCAATCTTTGCTTCTCTGGTTAGCATATATCAGTTCACTAGAGCTTAAAGAGTTTTGAGTTAACAGTTAAGATAAAAGGATAAGAAATGGCCTCCAAAATGATCAGGAAGAAGCAACCAAGAAAGAACATTATTCATGAACTCATTCAAGACGTTTCTGAATTTTTTCAAGATCTACATTGCATATCATAGCCAAGTGAGCTCTTATGAGAAAGGATTGTCGAGGAGACTCAAAGTGCAGGTGTCAATAAATCTGGAAAAATGGGGCAGGCTCAAGATGAGAAATATGTGATAGAAATATATGTTGAATGAGCTGCCCATTCCAAATTTTTAAGCGTTCCAGTTTATAAATACTACAAAAGCTCAAATATATTTTTGTTAATAAAGATAGTTAGGATAGTTATTTAGAAGTGGCAACAATTTATTAGTATTGTGATTTTTGTTGTAGGTTCCTGGTATGTGTTTAAAGTGTAAGCAGGAGGCTCTTATGGTCATTCTCTTCCCTGTGAAAAGCAAACAATAGTACACTGACTGAGAGCATGGACTCTGGAACCAGATGGCCTAGATTTGTACTTAGCATGATATTTCCTAGAACTGTGGTTTTGGACGACTTATTTTACCTCTCCAAACTTCTGTTTACATTTCTGTAAAATATGGTATATTAGTTACTTAGTGTCGTGTAAAAAATTATCCCGAAACTTGGTGGTTTTAAACAACAAACTTCTATTATTTTATGTGATTTCACGGAGGCAGGAATTCTGAAGCAGCTTAATTGTGTGGTTCTGGCTCAAGGTCTCCAATGAGGCTGCAATCAAGATGTACACTGGGGTTGGGAGCAAGATGGCGGAGAAGTAGGAGACCTGGATTTCGTCTGGTCTCAGGAATTCAGCTGGATAGGGATCAAACCATTCTGAACACCTACGAACTCAACAGATCGAAGAAAAGAATAGCAACAACTCTCTGAACAGAAAAGCGACCACTTTCTGGAAAGTAGGACGTGCGGAGGAATGAATCCGAGGCGATATTCGGGAGGATAGATGGCGGGGGAGGGGGCCTCCATCGGCCGCTTCTGGCAAGTGATAGAGCCGCGGAGCACAAAATCGGACCTTTTAGAAGTCGGCTCCACTGAGGGACGTCACTCCAGTGGCTAAGCAGGGGGTGGAACCCTCGCGGGACAGTGTGGTCTCAGGATCCTCGGGGTCACAGAAAGACCGGGGGCGCCTGAGTGCGGCAGAGCTCCCAGGTATCGGAGAGGGGAAGCCGGCAGCAGAGACGGAGCCGAGGCGTGGGCTCTCAGCTCGGGGTTGCCATAAACTGTGATCCGCGGCCCAGTCAGGCCACTGCTCCTCCAGCAGGGACCCAACAAGCGGCAGATCCGGGGAGACTCCCCTTCCTCCCCCGGGAGGAGTGGCGTGGGAGCACACCACAGGGACCTGCTGGGTTTGGAGACTCGACACTGAGTCAGCTGCGAGAGATAGAAACACTCGGTCACAGGCCGGGTGAGCACGGAGTGTGGCCGGAGACCGGGGAGATGGGAGTGACTGCTTTTCTCTGGGGGCACACTGAGGAGCGGGCCCCAAGTTCTCAGCTCCTCCGGGCGGAGATTGGGAGGTCACCATTTTCACTCTGGTCCTCCAAAGCTGTACCGAGAGCTTGCAGGGAACAAAAGCTCCTGAGAGCAAACCCGAGCAGCTTGCTTGGCCCAGACCGACAAGGGTGGGACAATTCCGCCTCCGGCAAAGACATTTGAAAATGACGACAACAGGCCCCTCCCCCAGAAGATCAGCACGAACAGCCAGCAAACCGAGACCAACTTTACCGATCAAGGAGAACAGGAGAGCTCCAGCCCTAGGGAAATACTGCACAAAGAATTCATGGCTTTTTTACCATGATTCATTAGTTTTTCAAAGTTATTGTTTTTACAATTTTTTTTGAATTTTTCTTTTTCCCTTTTTCAAACAACATCTTATCAATCCCTTTTTTAAAAAAACATTTTTTATTTTTCATTTTTAGACTCATATTTTATCCCTTCAGAGTAGTTACCCTTAGTTTTGGCATAAATATATATAAGTTGTTCTCTCTTTAAAATTTTGAGATACAGTTTCTTCTAACAGATCAAAATATACCCTGAATCACTAGAGTATGGCTTTGTTCTAGTCTCCTCCCTGATCACATTCTCTCCCTTTTTTTTCTGTTTTTTTTCTTAAATCTTCTTCTTTCTTTTTTCAACCAACTTCTTATCTTATCAATTACTTTTATAAAATCTTTTATAATTTTCACCTTTACAGTCGTCTTCCAACCCTTCATTGTATCAACCCTTATTTTGTACATATATAAGTCTTTCTTCCTTTAAAATTTTAGCAGGCACTTTCTTCTAACAGACCAAAGTACGCCCAAAAGCTAGTGTGTGGCAGTGATCTATGCACTAGCCTGATCATATTTGATCATATTCTGACTTTTTGTTTTGTTCTGTTTTTATTTGTTTTTATCTTTATCTTTTTCTTTTTTTCTCTCTCTCTTTCTTTTTTCTTTCTTTCCCTTTCTTTCCCCCTGGTTTCCAGTCCTTTCTGATTTGTTTAGAGTATATTTGCTGGGGATGATGTTAATCTGTTAGCATTTTGTTCTCTCATTCCTCTATTCTCCGCTGGACAAAATGACAAGAGGAAAAAAATCACCTCAGCAAAAAGAACAAGATAGTAACGTCTGCCAGGGACCTACTCAATACGGACATTAGTATGATGTCGGACCTAGAGTTCAGAATCATGACTTTAAAGATACTAACTGGGCTTGCAAAAAGCATGGAAGTTATTAGAGAAACCCATTCTGGAGAAATAAAAGAACTAAAATCTAACCAAGTCGAAATCAAAAAGGCTATTAATGACGTGCAATAAAAAATGAAGGCACTAACTGCTAGGATAAATGAGGCAGGAGAGAGAATCAGCAATATAGAAGACCAAATGATTGAAAATAAAGATGCTGAGAAAAAGAGAGATAAACAACGACAGGATCACGAGGGCAGAATTCGAGAGATAAGCGATACGATAAGATGAAACAACATTAGAATAATTGGGATCCCAGAAGAAGAAGAAAGAGAGAGAGGGGCAGATGGTATATTGGAGCAAATAACAGCAGAGAACTTCCCTAATGTAAGGAAGGAAACAGGCATCAAAATCCAGGAGGCACAGAGAACCCCTCCCAAAATAAAAAAAAATAGGTCAACACCCCGACATCTAATAGTAAAACGAGTCTCAGAGACAAAGAGAAAATCCTGAAAGCAGCTCAGGAGAAGAGCTATGTAACCTAAAATGGTAGAAACATTAGTTTGGCAACAGACCTATCCACAGAGACCTGGCAGGCCAGAAAGGACTGGCATGATAACTTCAGAGCACTAAATGAGAAAACTATGCACCCAAGAATACTATATCCAGCTAGGCTGTCATTGAAAATAGAAGGAGAGATAAAAAGCTTCCAGGACAAACAAAAACTAAAGGAATTTGCAAACATCAAACCGGCCCTTCAGGAAATATTGAAAGGGGTCCTCTAAGCAAAGAGAGAGCCTAAAAGCAGCATGGACCAGAAAGGAACACAGACAATATACAGTAACAGTCACCTTACAGGCAATACAATGGCACTAAATTCATATCTTTCTCAATAGTTACCCTGAATGTAAATGGGCTAAATGCCCCAAAAGACACAGGCTATGAGATTAGATTAAAAAACAAGATCCATCGATATGCTGTCTACAAGAGACTCATTTTAGACCCAAAGACACCACCAGATTGAAAGTGAGGGGGTGGAAAACCATTTATCATGCTAATGGACATGAAAAGAAAGCTGGGGTGGCAATCCTTTTTTCAGACGAATTAGATTTTAAAACAAAGACTGTAATAAGAGCTGAGGAAGGACACTATATCCTACTTAAAGGGTCTATCCAACAAGAAGATCTAACAATTGTAAATATCTATGCCCCGAACATGGGAGCAGCCAATTTTATAAGGCAATTAATAACAAAAGCAAAGAAACACATTGACAACAATACAATAATAGTGGGGGACTTTAATACCCCCCTGACTGAAATGGACAGATCATCTAAGCAAAAGATCAACAAAGAAATAAAGACTTTAAATGACACACTGAACCAAATGGACTTCACAGACATATTCAGAACATTCCATCCCAAAGCATCGGAATACACATTCTTCTCTAGTGCCCATGGAACATTCTCCAGAATAGATCACAACCTGGGTCACAAATCAGGTCTCAACCAGTACCAAAAGATTGGGATTATTCCCTGCATATTTTCTGACCACAGTGCCTTGAAACTACAACTCAAACACAAGAGGAAAGTCGGAAAGCACTCAAATACATGGAGGCTAAAGAGCATCCTACTAAAGAATGAATGGGTCAACCAGGAAATTAGAGAAGAATTAAAAAAATTCATGGAAACCAATGAAAATGAAAACACAACGGTTCAAAATCTTTGGGATATAGCAAAGGCAGTCCTAAGAAGAAAGTATATAGCAATACAAGCCTTTCTCAAGAAACAAGAAAGGTCTCAAATACACAAGCTAAGCCTACACTTAAAGGAGCTAGAGAAAAAACAGCAAATAAAGCCTAAACCAAGCAGGAGAAGAGAAATCATAAAGATCAGAGCCGAAATCCATGAAATAGACACCAAAATAACAGTAGAACAGATCAACGAAACTAGGAGCTGGTTCTTTGAAAGAATTAACAAGATTGATAAACCCCTGGCCAGACTTATCAAAAAGAAAAGAGAAAGGACCCAAATCAACAAAATCATGTATGAAAGCGGAGAGATCACAACCAACACCAAAGCAATACAAACAATTATAAGAACATATTATGAGCAATTCTATGCCAGCAAATTAGATAACCTGGAAGAAATGGGTGCATTCCTAGAGATGTATCAACTACCAAAATTGAAACAGGAAGAAATAGAAAACCTGAACAGACCTATAACCACTAAGGAAATTGAAGCAGTCATCAAAAATCTCCAAACAAACAAAAGCCCAGGGCCAGGTGGCTTCCCAGGGGAATTCTACCAAACATTTAAAGAAGAATTAATACCTATTCTCCTGAAACTGTTCCAACAAATAGAAATGGGAGGGAAACTTCCAAACTCATTTTATGAGGCCAGCATTACCTTGATCCCAAAACCAGACAAAGACCCCATCAAAAAGGAGAATTACAGACCAATATCCTTGATGAACATGGATGCAGAAATTCTCACCAAAATACTAGCCAATAGGATCCAACAGTACATTAAAAGGATTATTCACCATGACCAAGTGGGATTTATCCCTGGGCTGCAAGGATGGTTCAACGTCTGCATATCAATCAAGGTGATACAATACATTAACAAAAGAAAGAACAAGAATCATATGATCCTCTCAATAGATGCAGAAAAAGCATTTGACAAAGTAGAGCATCCTTTCTGATCAAAACTCTTCAGAGTATAGGGATAGAGGGTACCTACCTCAATATCATAAAAGCCATCTATGAAAAACCTACAGCAAATATCATTCTCAATGGGGAAAAGCTGAGAGCTTTTCCCCTAAGGTCAGGAACGCGGCAGGGATGTCCACTCTCACCACTGCTATTCAACATAGTATTAGAAGTCCTAGCTGCAAACATCAGACAACAAAAAGAAATCAAAGGCATCCAAATCGGCAAAGAGGAAGTCAAACTCTCACTTCTTGCGGATGACATGATACTTTATGTGGAAAACCCAAAAGACTCCACCCCAAA
>NW_027398320.1:0-12168 GCF_003265705.2 Callorhinus ursinus
CGAATAGAAAGCTCAGGAAATGATAATCATAGCACTTTTGGCAAAGTTTACTCATTAGAGTCAGTACATTAAAGGTATATTTAGACTTAGCTCTGATATAATTATTATTAAATCTGAACGGGAATTAATATTTATGTCCTGTGTCAACAGCTGATTCCAATAAATGCATTTCTTTGAACTTGTTTTATATAAACATATATTATTAAATAAGAGTAATTTAGAATCCACATTTTTGAAATGTTAAAATCACTTTAATAAACCTATCATGGAAAAGAAACAGATATCAATTATCAAAACTGATAGCATCAAAAAGACAATCAGACACAATCCCTTATCTGATGGAAGAAGATAACATTTTGAGTAGTTTTGCCCAAATGTTAAACCTGTTGAAAGCTATAGATCCAACAAGTCATTTAGAAAAACACATGTCAGAGAAATGTCCTAACAAATAGTAGGACATGTAATCAATAAAGTCCACACTGCGTATATACCGACAGGAAAAATACTTTCCCAAAAAATAAACTGTAACACAAAAAACTGAAGAAGGAGGAGGAGAAGGAGAAGAAGAAGAAGAAACCTGAGAAACTAATCCACATATATATGGCCTTAACTTACGACCCAGGGGCAGAAAATATACAACGGGGAAAGGACTGCCTCTTCAGTGAACGGTCCTGGAAAACTGGACACTACATGCAGAAGAATTGAACCGGATCACTTTCTTACAGCACACACAAAAATTTTAAATGGGTGAATAACTTGAATATAAGACCTGAATCCATAAACCTCCGAGAATAAAACACAGGTAGTGAGTTTCTCGACAATTGGATTTGGCAAAGAGTCTTTTAGATTGGACCCCAAAGCCAAAGGCAACAAATGCAAAAATAAACAAGTGGAACGACATCAAACTGAAATTTCTACATGGCAAAAGAAACCATCAAAACTTAAAGGTTGACCTACCCAATGAGAAAAAATATGAGCAAATCATATGTATGAGAAGAGGCTAATATCCAAAACATACAAAACACTCCTACAAATCAAAACAAAAAAACCTGTATAAAGAATGGGGAGATTATGTGAATAGATACTTTCCAAAGATGACAGCCAGGTGGCCAACAGACACAGAAAAAGTTGTTCAGCATCACTAATCGTCGTCAGGGAAACATAAGTCAAACCCATAATCTGCTATCTCCTCACAACTGTTGGGATGGCATTTGTCCCAGAGACGGACACCAGGTGTGGTCAAGGGTGTGTAGACAAGGGGATCCTGTGCACTGTTGGTGGGAATGTACATTGGTGCAGCACCTGTGACAAAGTGTATGGAGGTTCCTGGAAAATAGAATACAACTACCACATGACCCAGTGATTGCTCTGAGTGGATTTATTTGGAGAACACAAAAACACTACCTCAAAAAGATAGATGCACTCCCATGTTCACTGCAGCATTCTTCACAGTAGCCAGACATAGAAACAGACAGCTTGGGAGCATTATGCTAAGTAACACAGACACAGAAAGAAATATACCACATGTTCATGGACGTTCCACATGGAAAAAAAAATACTGAATGCACAGATACTGAGAACAGATTGATGGTTGCCAGATACACGGATGGGGGGGAATGGGGGAAGGTGGTCAAAGGACAATGTTTGGGCTCCTGGGTGGCTCGGTTTGTTAAGCGACTGCCTTCAGCTCACGTCATGATCCTGGAGTCCCGGGATCCAGTCCCACATCGGACTCCCTGCTCGGCAGGGAGGCTGCTTCTCCCTCTGACACTCTTCCCTCTTATGCTCTCTATCTCTCATTCTCTCTAACTCTCAAATAAATAATTAAAATCATTTAAAAAAAGGCACAATGTTTGAGTGATAAAATGCATAAGTCATGGAACGTTCTGTGCAGCATGGAGACTAAAGCTAACCTTGCAGGATGGGGTACAGGTTCCCCCGCTATTTGAAAGTACAGTTTCCTAACTTCCTAGGAAGGAAACCTTTCACAGCAGGAATGGTTTAGAACAAAGGAGGAATTACCATTCATTTATACAGAAAAAATAGCATGCTCAGACTTCAAAAACGACTTCCCTTTGGCTTTTCCTAGGCCTCAGGACACAACTTCCTAATGGATGACGAAAATAAATACAGATGAAGCACACCAGATGCTCACAGACACAATTCAAAGTGCTGGGGGCTGGACACGGAGAGCGGTTCCCAGGAAAGACCTGGTTGAGGTGCGCGCCACCTCTGCAGTGGCTCCCCGCAAAACAGATGATGAACGCGATGCTCACTTTTCGACTTTTTTCATAAGAGCGAAATCCTCTTCAGGATTCCTCCTGTTACTGAAGCTGGGTAATGACACAGATCTTAAAAAAAAAAAAAAAAAAAAAGCCATGTGTACCGTGAACTTTTAAAAAGTGGGGGATACTTTTACTTGAAAGTTGCCGAGGGAGTAGATGTTAAATGATCTCCTGGACATGCACATCAGCAGATCCACCATGAAAGGCACCATCCTGAGAATGCAGAACACAGACAACCTCCTACCCCCAGAAACCTCCTCCTTCCCCTCGCTCAGGACAACGAGCCACAGCTGAGAATTACCCCAATTCTGCTTTGTCCCATTCCCAGTATCTAACCCATCAGCAAATCTGGTGAGCTCCATCTTAACCCTACCTAGAATAGGACTGACCACTGCTTCCAAGGCCACCTGTCCGGTCCACACTAGAGGCCATCTCTTGCCTGAGTTCCTGGAAATGCTTCATCATGGACCTCCCCTGCCCATCCTCAACCCTCTGTCACCTGTTCTCAACACTGTAGCCAGGATGACCCACTGAAATAGAGTCCCATGGGGTCACAGCACTGCAATGGCTTTCTGTCTCCCTCTATCACCTCCCTGAGGTCATGCCCTAAGCTGTCTCCTGTGGCCACAGGCACTTCTTGCTACTTCTGGACATACCTGGTATGCTCCTGCTTTGGGAATTTTGCACATGCTTTCCCTTCCATTTAGAATATTCTTGACTTGATATCACTCACCTTCTTTAGATTTTGACTCAAGTATCATGTACCTAGTGAAGTCCCACCTGGCCACTATTTGAATAGCAAGCACCAGCCTTACCTTCCCTGCAGCACCCCAGCCCTGTCTCCTGCTCTGTATTTCCATAGCAGTTATCACAGTCACCAGTCCATCTCGGCAGGGCAGAAACGAAGGCCTACACTGACGGTTTCACCACTGACTCCGTCCAATTTCCTGATCTAAAGCCCCAGGGGATAAGGTGTCCCAGGGCTCTTGCACAGCCAGGATACCAAGGACCAGGGGTCCACCGACTGCACCCTGAACACTATCAGGAAAATGAACCACACGAGGAATCCCCCTGCCCATGAGACCTGAAGCCAGAGACCTTCCTCAATTACAGGTGAGCACTCACACTTCCTTTCCTTGCCTGAGGTGCTCATCTGAGAGAGCTGAGCAGAGGCCCATCCCAGGATCCAACTCTCCCTCTGGCCAAGGTCCTGCGAAACCGACATCTCTTCTCCCTACACCAACCACCTGGGATTGACGTCTGGAATACTCCTGCGGTCAGGCAGAGTGGTGCACCTGTCCCTCTTTCCTGTGATATCGTCACAAACCAGGCTTGGCTGCACATCTTCCAGGAAGGAGCCTGCAGTGGCATCAACAGGCCGAGCAGGCTTGGCCTCAGGCTTGCCCATCAGGCCCCATGCAGAATTAGAACTGCACGGATACTGGTGTCCTGTGTGGCCTCAGAACCTAATGGCAAGAGCTGAGATTTCAGTTCCAAATGAAAAGTGACCTCTTGCACACAGCACAGGGATGTGGAGAGGAAGTCTCAGGGGTGGGGCTCTGGAAAACTGCTTCTGCTGGCTGAATTCACAGACACCAGGCAGAGGACATCTGCTGTGCCTCCTCTGAGGAAGCAGGGGGCACACTGGGCTAGAATCGATAATGCTGCCTGTGAGCTGCTTCCTACCAACCACCTTGCTGAGCCGAGTGCTCGAGAACCAAACAGGAAACAACTGTCTTATCACATCTGCAGCAGGAGGGCTGGCCAGGGAGTAGAACCCAGTCCCTGTCCTCGTAGCAAGCTGGCCTGCCCATCATGAGCAACGGTCCACCACAACAGCATTGCAACCTCCCAGCTATCTGATCCTACTACGCTGCCAGGCTCAGACCTGCTCACACAGTGAGTCATAAGACCCAGCGACTTCTTTCCACTCCAGCTCAATGCTTCTCACAGAGAAGCAAATTCCAGCCTCACAAATGTGATCACCATTAGCTCTGGAATTACCTGGGTGCTGTCTACAATGACCTACACAGGTGTCCCAACTAGACCACTCCACAAATACCCTAGGGTTTCAAGCCACATTCAAACTGTCCTTAGAAAGGCAGGAACTAGCCCGATTATGCACACCAGCCAAGTGACACGATGTGCTGGAAACTTGGACAACATCCTCGCTGAACACCAAGGCTTCCAAGTCTGAGCTTCAAACCTTCGCTCACTGGGCATTGAGCACCATGTCAGCATCAACACTGCTCTTAGAATTCACTTGTCTCCCATTCCTTAAAATCAGAAACCAAGCTCCAGTCACCACTCCATTTTCCCTACCACAAAATAAGGCAAATGACAGAATAAAACACTATGTGTGCACAGCACACTTCTAATCGAAATATGATTCCTTGGTCTTTCTCATACGGGCAGCCCTACATTACCCATAGTAATGCGAGAGGCCACGAGTTCAATCATTTTATATATATATATATTTAACCTTGTGTTTTTCCTTTCGATATTTCTTTCTCGAAGTCAATATTGTTGTCTTAAAATAATAATAATAATAGCATGGTCACCTAAGGGTCTGGATCTCCATAGCCACACAACACGACTCTGATCCAGATAAGGATGAAGACACTACCTCAGTCGAAGAAGCGAAGCCCTTTCCCTTAGGGATCCCGACACGCCTCATTGGTGATGAGTTCCTTTGCTACATGGACTTGTCCCAGTACGAATGATGCAGGCACCCTCCAGGATTCCTTTCGTTTTCTTCCTAAATTTCCCAGCTCAAATTGCAACTGACACACCGGGTCAAGGTTCCAGAGCCCAGGATGGGCCACCATGTAAGCAGCCCCCTCAGGGGAGGCTAACAGGGGGCTCAAATTCCTTTGGGAGCATGATACACCACTCCCCGAGCTCCTAAAAATCTACACTCCTCCATGTGTCCCTCTCACAAAGGGCACGCCACTCTGTTACAGCTCTGAGGATGTGTTTTACTTTAAAACATAATTACTAAAATTGGAATTTGGCTCATGGAAGAGGAAAACATGAACACTCCCCAAGAGTTCTCATAGTATTTCAGAAATTGTTTTCCCACTCTTTAAATAAATCGGGATTTAAAAACACACAGATAGTCCCTTCCACTAGCAGGTATGATTCTCTATGGTGATTGAAAGAAGAGCAGGAAATAAAAGAGTAACAGATATTCCGATGACCCGTCATTTCCATAATCAAAGTTTTGAAACTTCACACACACAAAGAAAGATGTTCAAACAAACGTCTTACCCTGGCAACTCTGAGACGTCTGAACTCGAGTGACAGGGACAGACGATGAGGTCGTGTTTGTAGGGTGAGCCTGGTGGCACAGAAGAAGGTGCTCGGCCAGCTCTCCACCTGGACCTCACCTGTCCTCAGCCAGGAACCTCCTCACGGCCCTCACCTGTCACAACTCTCACCCGGGAGACCCACAGCCACCCCTGGAGGCCACCCTGCCCACACCCCCCTGCTCAATGCACTCACCTCTCTTCTGAGACCCCTGTCACCTTTATCCAGACCTGGAAATCCCCCATCTGCTACAGAGCTCCAGGACTCCCCCTCTTCTTCCAAAATGACACTGGCCCAAGGCTTTCGTGAGAAAGGCGGAAGGCTACCTAATGAATGGTTCACTACTTTCCCCTTCTGTCGTATTTCTCTGCACTTACCTTCCTACCTGGGCAAACTGTAAGGAACGTATCAATGGAACATGGACATGCTCTGAGACCTGATTCTTTCATTGCAGCCTTCTGAGGACTCCTTGTACAATAAAACACCATATCCTATGATGGGGGGGTTTAAAACTATTATTCACAGAATAATACAGCCCAAATCAACTCATTTTTAATTGCTCTTCATTAGACAAAAGACTTTCTGTGGAAAAAGTCTTTCCATAGATATTAGATTCCAGCAATTTCATAAGGAGTCAATGGAAGCTCAGTGGGATAACCTGACTCACCTAGGGTCAGGCAAGCAGTTCCAGAACTCAATCCAGTGCTCCCGACGCCAAGCCCCTTGATGCCAACAGCATCCAGAATTCTCAAAGACTCTCCTACTGACTCCACCACCAAAGAAACTACAGAGAAAATCGGCATGTCAAAATATCTAGATGACACATTTAGAAAAACTAGAAAGTCAAGCTCACCTTTTAAATGGTAAAAGGCTGCTTTGAATAATTTTGATTTCCCCTCGACCCTAATTGTAACTCTTTTGATGAAAAGACTAATCCATTATTAAACATCACCTTTGACAAATGACAAGACATCATCCAAGTCTGTATCTGATGACAAAAAGGCAACTAAACCTAGATGCTGGCCATTCAAACATATCCTAGGCCCAAGTGAATAAATGCTGTTCGATGAAGGAACAAATGATATGTTAAAAACACACAAAGAGTAAATTTCACCTTCCCTTTCTAGTAAAGGTTACTTTTAGGAAACAGATGATCAGAATATATTTTGTAAGCAATAAGTGAATAGAGAAAATGGGATCCCCTGCAATCTTCTACCTGCAGGGAAATCAAGTAACTCCTGCCCCAAATGGAGAATGCTGACAGTTACTGAAGTTTTCCTTCTTGGCTCAACTAGAGGGAACACGAACCTAGGAGGTTTGGGGTTCACGAGAAGTTTTACCTCCAGGCCTGACATGAAGATGACACATAGCCAAATGGGCCTGCTGCTTTCTCTGAATGCTGACTTCCTGTGACAAGCTGCATCACTGACTCACATGCTGATGTTCAAAACATTGAGGCTCCTGGAGCCAGAGCAGAGAAGTGCTGTCAGGTGGGGATGAGAAGGCACCTCCGACCTATGGCCTGCAAACCTGCTACGGTTTCTGGGAGAAGGGGAAACGCACTTGTTTTTTAAGTAGTAATTATCTTCATTCTAAAGTAGACCAATGACTTTGACATTTTTGGAAAAGCGAAATTACTATTCCAAAAGAACACCTCAACTCATCTCTTCCTCATGCAACTTGAGTGGGGTCTGGTTTACTCCAGCCTCCAGCCCCCCACCTGGAGGATCCTCCTCTACCACTCTGACAGCCCATTACCAGCATTCCTGGGGGCACAATGCTGAATTTGGGGGATGCCTCTGTGGCTTCTTGCCACCGCACCTGTGCCTGGGGAAGCAACAACCAGGAGGACCCTCCCAGACGATCCTGATGGACAATTACCACCATCCCTGAGGACATGGGGCACAATGCTGAAGTTGGAAGACGGTTCTGGGGCTTGTTGCAACCACACCTGTGCCTGGGAGAGCAGGAACCTGAAGGGCCCTCCAAGACGATCATAACGGACCATTACCACCATCCCCCTGAGGATATGGGGCACAATGCTAAGTTGCAGTCCCTTGGTCCTGAAACCGGCAGGAAGGGAGCTCCAAGGGCAGAGAGGAGACTCCAGGTGGATTCCCATCCAGGGAAAGGGGACGCACAGGAGGGCACTGAAGCAGCCAGCCCGACCGACCCACAGGCCATTTGCACAAGATCACCTGCCTCACTCCCTTAGCACGTTGTCCGTCTTTGTGTGTGGACAGTGACTGGCCCATTCAGTGCTGGTGCACTTCCAGAGGAGGACTAGAACATTTTCAGTGCTTGCTCGTGGGTCAGAGGACCAACACCCAAAGAAGCAGAGGATATCCCTCTTCTTCCGGAGCTGAGGAAGGCAGCCACCGTCCTGGGGCAAGACTGGGCCCAGGAGTGTGTTCTTTCTGAAACCCCAGCTTTCAGTGGGCGTTGCTATACTTGAAAAAGACCCACTCAGCCCCAGAGTCAGGAGAAATGAGGGGCTTTCTCCAACCCTAGCCCAGGATCATGACCCGAAACAATCCTGTCTTTGGGAGGACAGGTCTCCTGCAGGAGCCAGGGAGGGGACTGTCCCCTCTCCCCTCCCTGGTCCAGGATGCCCAGGACCTTCAAGAGCTCTTCATCTGAGGAGGAGTCATGGAGAGCAATTGTGTCTCGTCAGCCCAGCAAGTGAAATAACCAAACCCCAACCCTCAGGTCCTAACAGCAGTAGAATTTCAATGTACTGTTTGGGGGCAGCCTCCTCCCATTTTACATGGCCTTGTGGAACCCCAAGGAAAGTCCAGGCTCTGTGCCCAGCTTACGTCAATCACCAGCACTCCACATGTTCCTGCCATGGGAGTGATCATTCAGCATCACCCCATTGCACAGAGGAGGGGTGGGAGGCCCAGAGAGGGGAGGTAAATGGCTCCAGTCCCAGAGCTGGTCAGCAGAGAAGCTGGAAAGTCAGCCCTCCAGAGCCCCTGCTAGACCAGCCAGAGACTCCCTGAGTTGAAAGTGAGCCCTCCCCTGCCTGACCAGCCACACACTGGCCCCTGAACTTCATGATGGCCTGTTCTTGACCCTGAAGGTGAGCTGGCTGACTAGGAGGGGGAGTTCAGCTGGTGGGACAGGATCTAGCTACAGGACAGAGTGACACATTGGAACTAGCAGGAGCCACACTCTGGTCTCCCTCCTGGAGACTGCCTGGGAGCTGGAATCTGGGTGCCTTAGGGGCCAACACCCAAAAGGGTCTGCACTGACCAGGGAGCCATGGCCCCCAGGGATAGTCCACTCTGCCCTCTCCCCGCTCCTGCCTGGCCTCACCTCTCCTCACTGTGGGACTGCAGGACCCGGAACCAGGCCCCATAGGGATGGCTCGGTTCTAGCTTGTGATGATTTTGCAGCCCCCGGAGAACCTGCATTTCCTGGGGCCAGAGGGAGGACTGGCTGTGGACAAGGACTAGGCTGAGGAAGATGCAGGGCCTTGTGGACAGTGAAGGATGGGGCAGGGGCCGAGTCCTGGGGCCACTGGTCATGTCTAAAAAGGGCTGAAATCCCTGAATCCCCACGGGGTCCCTCATTACAATAACGACCCCCTTCACACTTGGGCATTCTGCTGGTCAGCCCCTCCTCCCCGGCCTCCATCCCGCCCCTCTGACTCCAGCCAGGGCTGTAGCCAGGGACAGGCTGGGGCTCTGCCCTGGGTACTGCCAGGAAGACAAGGCAGAAAGAGGAGAGGAGAAGGGGATGGGGTGGACTGATCTCCCTGTCCTGAGTCGGCCTCCACTGATGCCTCCAGGTCCACTGGCCCAATCCTGCACTTAGCTGGACCCTGAGAGCGAGTCTGCATTCCAGGCCAGCTGGGTGGGGGGTATTCAATAACCTGTGCGTCCCCAGACGTCCTATCCACCTGGCCTTTCACCCTAAGGCCTGCCGCCGAGGGTGGGCATGGTTGCAGGTCCCAGCGGACTTTGGGGTCACAGAGCAGTCGGCTGTGGTTAGGGAATGTGGGGGCCCAGTTAGGTGCAGAGCCACGGGTCTCGTGTACATCTGCCGCAGGGCTGGTTCGCCGTACAGGTGCTGTGTGCAGGTCCCCTTTGCACAACTGGCCATGACACACCTGGCTGAACCACTCGGTGGGGAGGCCTGTGTGCCTGGTGCACCTCTCCCCCACCTACCCCTGGAGGAGTGGCCACGTTCAAGCTTTTCCATGTCCAACCCTCAGGGACAGCTGGGAACCTGGGTCAAGAGAGGCAGGCACTGACCCAAGACAAATGAGGGGTGCAGAGCCCAAGGAGCAGGGCTGCTCTCTAGTCCCAGACCAGCCCCAAACCTCCCATGAGGTTCGCTTTGTGGGTGAGAGCTCCTCAGATCCTCGGGGATAGCTACCCACCCCGTCCATGTGGGGACATGACCTTGGCATCCCCAGGCACGTAGAGGCATGTGCACCTGCACACCCACCCACACACACACACCACTCTGACTGCCCAGCTGGGGGTCAGAAGGGGAGGACACCCTGGGAGCGAGGTGGGTGACAAGAGGGCGAAAGAAGAAAGAGGTTGGAGACAGCTGGGCCATGGGGCAGGCCATCAGGACTCCTGGCAATGACCCAGATGCAGAGCATGGGGAGGGGAGACAAGCCAGGCTGATGGTCAGGTGTCCCCAAGGGCCCCAGGGGGTTTCCAGGTCGCTGGGAGAAGACAGGGTCTGGGTTCCGGTGTCCACCGTCACCCTGGGCACTTGGGAGTAGGAAGAGATACCCACCCCCAAGTCCAGAGGGCTATAGCACAAAAGGCCTCAGCTTATTCTTCTGTCACTTTGGCTGCGGAGATGCAGTGTCCGAAGGGTCCCACATGCTTGTAGAAGAGCCTGTTGGCCATGGATGTCCATCCCTGACCCACTGTGCTCCCAGTGCTGGGGAAATGCTTTGTACTCTCTCCAGGTCCTTCTCAGCAGAGAACAGACTGGGGGCTTGGGCGGCTGAGGAGCTGGGTGCGCAGAACGTGGCAGAGCACTGGGCCACCTGTCTGGAGACCAATGTCAGGACCCTCCTTGTTGTAGCCTAAGGGTCCCCATGTGGAAGAGGATCCGAAATCACTGCTCTGGTCAGGGTGAGGAGGCCTTAGGAAGGAATGGAGCACCAGGACCGGAGAGGGAAACGGGGACAAGGGAGGCTCCTGAGGTTTCTTACATCACCCATGGAACCCACAGATCCTGCTCCTGTGAGAGACACAGACACAGAGACAGAAAAGAGACAGAGAATGAACACAGGACAGAGGGAACAGGGAAGTCATAGACTTTCCTCCACCAGCTTGGAAATGACATCCCGACATTTTGTGCCATTCCATTCCGGAGAGCACCATCACACAGGCCATCCACCCTGGAGGGGAGAGGATTCCACAGGGGTGTGTGACCAGGATTCAGGGGTGCCAGGGGCCACTGTGGGGTCTGCCCAGCACACGGGCACCGACGAGGCCCTGGAACCTGAGCCTAACCCTAGTGGGAGCCCCTGGAAGTCTGTGGTGTGAGAGGACAAGGTCAGAATCAGTTCATTACTACCTTCCCACCTGGGCTGGGAGAAAGCCAGGAAGGGGGTGGCTTTGCCTGGACCCCAGAGCAGACCCAAGCCCCTCTAAGCTGTGTTCCATGCCAAGCCCAGCTCCTGGCTCATCCTTGCATTGTCAAGTATGCAGCAGCCTCCTGTGAAGGCGGGTATGGAACATGTGTAGAGGTCCTACCCCTGATGGCGTCCCTCAAGTAGAAGCCAGAATACACCGATATGCAGATATGGTGCCTGGAGAGGTAATGAATGGCACGGGGTCTGTCCAGGGTCACAGCCCTGGGCACGCGCAGGAGCCCGGTCTGAACCCAGCTCTGTGCCATCACAGTGGGGACACCGACTGCACCCAGACCTCCCCGGGGGCTGTGGGTGAGCTGTGTGGCTGTCACTGTATGGATGGGGCACGGGGGGAGGGTGAGCATTGAGCAGCGGTGGAGGGGGGCCCTCGGGGGGCTCTTCTGTGAGGAGGAAGTTGGGTAAGGGGACCCCAGGCAGTTGTGACCTCACTTCCCTGAAAACATAGCCCAACAGAATTTGGAACCCCAGTAACCAGGCACCCATATTCCAAAGAAAGCCTCCTGACCATCTCATTTCGTTGGAGATCCTCAAACCAAGATGTTCACATGCTGCCTGCCGAAGTCCGGAGGCTGCAGGCAGAAGAAAGCGTGCTCTGTAGATGCGGTCCCCCACTGGGGATTTCATGTCAGGCCTCCCCTCCACCTCTGGACATTTGGCTGAAAGCACAGAAAGGTAACACCAGGAGGCCCACAGCCGGCCGCCCAGCCCCACTCGCTCCAATCTGACCTGTGTAGCCCCAGGTGCCCTCCCTGTGTGTGTGTGTCTGTGTATGTGTCTGTTTCTGTGTGTGAGTGTGTGTGTGCGTGTGTGTAAGTGTGTGGGTGCGTGGATGGGGGTGTGTGCCTGTGTGAGTTTGTGTGTGTGTGATAGTATGTGCGTGTGTGTGTGTCGGGGTGAGGGTGTGCGTGTGTGGCTTTGTCTGTATGTGAGTGTGTGTGTGTG